>NC_040883.2:8179297-8309297 GCF_900634795.4 Betta splendens | reverse complement strand
AGAAGGGGAGATGAGGCGACAAACTGGAGTGGCTGCTTGACGTCTCACCGCATCGCGACAACTAATCCCGGCCCTCGATCACTGATTGGCGGCCTCGCTGAACGCTACTGAGTCGTGAGGGAATGTGTCATTTCCGAACATCATCTCTCGTGATAATGGAGACTCTGTCACAGAAATGCACGCACACACATTGGTCTTTCTGTATTTGGAAGGCCACTCTTTGACATAATGCATTCTCCGGCCCTTTAACCCAACCTAAGGCAAATTTTCTGCTTAACCATGAAACTAAGTATTAACCCTCGAACGAGCAATTATAAGGCCTGAGCAGGAGCCAAGCACTTGCCATAGTGGTAAATACACACAACAATAGAAACACAAACACACACACACGCCTTTAGAAGAAATCTGGCCTTATGAAATCTTTAGTAAAACAAACCGAATAAACAGATCAGTTTTAGTAAGACAATATTAAATCATATGTGGAAATGTCTTACTAAAACTGATCTGTTTCAACTAGAAAGACAGTGGCGTTCCAACAAAATAAATGTAAACTGCATTGCATGGAAGGACAGTCTAATGAAATATAAAAAAGCACTTTGTGCTGCTAGAAAAACATATTATTCCTCCCTAATTGAGGAAAACAAAAACAACCCCAGGTTTCTTTTCAGCACTGTAGCCAGGCTGACAAAGAGTCATAGCTGTATTGAGTCTACTATCCCCTTAAATCTCAGCAGCAATGACTTTATGAACTACTTTACTAATAAAATTATCATCATTAGAAAAAACATTCAGCAGCAACTTCTTCCAAATGACAGAAAGCACTGTCTAGACCCATCAACTTTAAATTTATTAAATCCTCTGTCTTACCTAGACAGCTTCTCCCCCATAACTCATATGGAGTTAACCTCAATAATTAACTCTTCCAAGTCGTCCACTTGTCTTTTAGATCC
Source organism: Betta splendens (assembly GCF_900634795.4). Classification (NCBI taxonomy): domain Eukaryota; kingdom Metazoa; phylum Chordata; class Actinopteri; order Anabantiformes; family Osphronemidae; genus Betta; species Betta splendens. The sequence continues at coordinate 8,308,347 of NC_040883.2, read as the reverse complement.
AATCCCAACCAGATTACTCAAAGAAGTTCTACCTTTAATCAGCTCATCCTTATTAAATCAAATCAACCAATCTTTACAACTAGGCTATGTACCACAGGCTTTTAAGGTGGCTGTGGTCAAACCTCTATTGAAAAAACCAACCCTTGACCCTGGACAACTAGCCAACTATAGGCCCATTTCAAATTTACCCTTTATTTCCAAGATTCTGGAAAAAATCGTGGCTAAACAATTATCTGACCACCTTAGTGGGAATAACCTGTACGAAGTTTTTCAGTCAGGATTTAGAAAACATCATAGCACAGAAACAGCTCTGGTTAGAGTCACTAATGATCTTCTATTAGCTTCGGACAATGGTCTAGTTTCTGTCCTTGTCCTGTTAGATCTTAGTGCTGCATTTGATACAATTGATCATAACATTCTATTACAGACACTAGAACATAGAATCGGGATTAATGGAACAGCATTGGGATGGTTTAAATCCTATTTGTTGAACAGATTCCAGTTTGTTCATGTTAATGATAAATTCTCCACACGCACAAGGATTAGCTATGGAGTTCCACAGGGTTCTGTGCTGGGTCCAATTCTGTTTAGCCTATACATGTCTCCTCTAGGTGAGATTATTAGAAAGCATTCTATTAATTTTCATTTTTACGCAGATGATACTCAGCTATACATGTCCTTGGAACCAAATGAAACAGATCAACTAGTCAAAATTCAGGGTTGTTTAAAAGACATCAAATCCTGGATGTCCCAAAACTTCCTTCAACTAAACTCAGATAAAACCGAGATTCTTATTGTTGGGCCTAAAAATCTGAGAGAGACACTATTGAGTCAGATAGCCACCCTGGATGGCATAACATTAGCTTCAGATTCTACTGTGAGGAACCTTGGTGTCATGTTTGACCAGGATCTCTCTTTTACATCATACATTAAACAAATCTCCAGAACCGCCTACTTCCACCTTAGAAATATAGTTAAAATCAGAAGCATCCTCTCTCAGAGCGATGCAGAGAAACTGATCCATGCATTTGTTACCTCTAGGCTGGACTACTGTAACTCCTTACTCATAGGATGTCCTAACAGCTCCTTAAAAAGCCTACAGCTCATTCAAAATGCTGCAGCCAGAGTTCTGACAGGACTTAGAAAGAGAGATCACATTTCTCCTACATTAGCTTCTCTGCACTGGCTGCCTGTAAAATGTAGGATAGAATTTAAAATTATCCTACTCACATACAAAGTACTCAATGATAAAGCTCCTTCTTATCTTAAAGATCTTATAGTTCCTTATGCTCCCAGCAGAACACTTCGTTCTCAGAGCGCTGGGCTACTTGTGGTTCCTAGAGTGTTTAAATGTAGAACAGGGGGCAGAGCTTTTAGCTACCAAGCTCCTCTCCTCTGGAACCAGCTCCCTCTTCAGGTTCGAGAAGCTGACACACTCTCCACCTTTAAGATTAGGCTTAAAACCTTCCTCTTTGATAAAGCTTATAGTTAGAGATGGTTCAGGTCACTGGCAATTATTGTTAGTCACAGGAACCATCTCTTAGTTAAGCTGCAATAGACATAGACTGCTGGGGGACTTAATTTATACACTGAGCTCCTCTGTTTCCTTCTACCTCCTCTGTCCCATAACCTCCCATCATTGTCCCATGTTTAACTAACCTTGTCTCTTTCTGTCCAGTAGTTGTGCTTCTCTTCCCCCCCCCCCCCCACCCCCACTTTTTCTCCCTCTCTGTCCTCACCTACAGGTATCATTGGACTCAAAGTTTGGTGTCTGTGATGGGCAGCTGCGGATCCAACCATTCTGCCTGCGTCCAGTCCCTGGTCCTACCATCCTGCCTGTGCTCTGTTGTTGCTTGTTGTTGCTTGTTGCTGTGCTTTTCTATCTCTCTATCCTCTCACCCCAACCGGTCGAGGCAGATGGCCGCCCACATCCAGTCTGGTTCTGCTGGAGGTTTCTTCCTCGTTAGAGAGGGAGTTTTTCCTCTCCACTGTTGCTGTCAAATTAAATGCTTGCTGTATGTGGGATTTGTTGGGTTTAGTTGTGTGAGGTTTTAAACCTTACTTTGTAAAGTGCCTTGAAATAACTTTGTTGTGATTTGGCGCTATATAAATAAAATTGAATTGAATTGAATTGAATTTATTTGGTTTGTTTATCTGGGCTTGTTTGACCTTTGACCTTGTTGAACATGACTGTATACAGAACTTGTATGGTTATTAATCAACGAAACGTGATACATTTCCTCAAGGGGATCAATAAAGCCAGTTTATTTTTTCCACATTATGTCACAGAATGCAGCTCACTGGCAACTGGACTTCCCAGTAAGTAAACTGTCATAGAAATACTAACATAAAGTCACACAAAACCTAAAACTCTAATGCTAATGTAGCATTGACTGATGATCACCTTATAACTATTAATGGCTTTTTACTTTTAACCACTCACTTAAGGGCTTTGGATGATATTTCTGCTTGCATCTATGCAAATGACATGGTAAATTAAAAAAAACACCTTTAATGTTAATTCTTTCTGCTTAAATTAACAGTGAGCTATCAAAAAAATTACATCTTGAGATAAACATTTTATAGATTATAAATATTGTCACTGGAAGAAAAATAAATGAAAAATATACACTACAACTTTATTGTTATTGTGGCTCAGTAAATACTTTGATATACAGCAACTTGAAATCACCAGTAAAGAGACTGACTTGAGCAGATGCAACTATATGAAGTGTCTTCCTTCCCCCCTTAACCCAAAAGCTGTTTCACACACTTTTAATTATGACAGACGGGACAGACTACACAGACTTCGACAGCAGTGTCCGCTAATTGACAAAGACATTAAAGAAAGAATATACTAATACAGTTTGTAGATGTCCACCATCCTCTGGGGTGCTGTGGATGAGCCGTGCGCTGACATATAGATGCATCCTGTCAGCGCTGCAGTCATGCAACGGCAACACACACACACACACACGCAGATAAACACTTAGACAAGCATCAAAATGTGTTGTCTCCCGCCAGGGCTGACAGACGATGCTCAAATCGCTGCGAGCGTTTCCACATCGCTTTATGTGAATCACAGCTCAAAGACGAGCACGTTGTTGATTTAACTTTTATGCCTTTCCCCATCGAGCGAGCGGCGACATCCTGCCTCCGCTCCAGCCCAGCCTCCCCACCACCTCCTTCAAATTAATTAGGGGAGACGTTTCACAAATTAAGTTTATTCATATTGTCTGTTCGCTTGCTGAGACAGAATAAAATAATTAAATAAAGACCCCTGTTCTTTTATAGCCCTACTGTTAGTGCTAACAATGGCTGTCACAAAGCAATTTTTTTTACACACACACACACGGATCTACGCACACATCTATTGCAACTCCACCCCTCCACTTTCCAAGCAGGAAAGTAAGTGGTGGTGCTGAAGCTGGAGCTTGACTTTGTTAATCGTCAGACGACAGCTTAACAGCTTGTGCAACCGTAATTAACGCCACTTGAAATAAACCTGACGGTTCGCAGTGTGTGTGTGTGTGTGTGTGTGTGTGTGTGTGTGTGTGTGTGTGTGTGTGTGTGTGTGTGTGTGTGTGTGTGTGTGTGTGATCGGGGTTGAGGGGAAAACAGCGGAGTGGAAGAGGTGGGTGGAAACATAAAGGAAATAAAAAAAAAAACAATGTGGCAGTTGTAAAAAGTTGAACAAAATCAGATAAATAATTCAGACAAAATGCCTCATCTGTCGCCTGCCATCGCAGGTGCGAGGCCCCACCTGACTAGAGTGGCGGTCCTATCCCCCCCACCACCCCCCACCCTCCCGCTCTGTGGCTGAATTATTCACACAACCAAAGAGGCAAAATGTGACTTATAAAAGCCATTATTATGTTTAATAATGACTAATACATGTCTAAAGAGGGGAACGTGTGCGGATGTTGGGGGGGGGGGGGGTGAAGGCAGGCCTTTCACGCTGAGTTGAATGGACTGATGGCTGTTGGAGCCTGTGCACATTATCTGCTGCCTTCACATTACACATCTGCATGTAAGTTCAGTTTTAGAAGGTGAAGCTAAAGGAAGAAAACTTGGCAGAATAGTAAAGTGAAATAAAATAGGACAGTTCATTACAAAGTGGTTGCATGGTGAAAGTAGGACCACCTTATTGTTACTCACATTAATTGATGGTGGCTACATTGCTGCGACATCAGACATCTACTAATATTATCATTACATTTGGGTGTAAATGCTGAGAAACAAACCCACTATTTACAAATTGGTTTAATTAAACAGACTGATCTGCAATTTTCAAGCCAGAAGATTTATTTGGACTTAAACCCAATTGACCTCAACCCAACATAAAGCACCTGAAGCCTAAGGTTTTACATCAGTGAGGAAACAACACATTTCCAAAATCAATTAAGACTGTCTTTTTCTTCATCATTGATGAAGTGATGTATACTTATAAGAGACTCCACTTCACTGGGTGAAAGAAATAAAGAAATAACAGTGACTGAATAGAAAGGTTTGGCATCACCATGGAAGCAGTGGACTCGCAGTCTCCCAGGCCTTTCCCACCTCCTTACCAGGGTTAATGGGATACATATGCTCTTTTTGTTTTAGTGAAGTGCTAACAATACACACACACACACACACACACATACACACACACACACAGCCTGGTTACATAGAGTAAGCAGGCAACTTCTAATTATCTCCTTTAGTTTTGGGGTTAAAGGAGCACAGCAAAAATGGATATTAGGCTCCTTTAATGTTTTATGAGTCTGTGGGTCCAGTGTTTTACGCTGTGGTTACGTGGCTACGCTATGGATGTAGCAGACAGTAACAGACTGGACAAAGTGATCAAGAGGGCTGGTTCTGTTCTGGAGGTGGAGCTGGACCCCCTACATGCTGTAGCTGAGAGGAGGATGCTGGTCCAACGCCTCTCCATCCTAGACAGCACCTCCACCCATACACAGTGTGTGGCTGGACAGAGGAGCACCTTCAGCCAGAGGCTGATCAGTATTAGGTGCTCCACAGAACGCCAGCGGAGGTCCTTCCTACCGGTGCCATCAGTGTGTACAACTCCTCCTCTCTCTGTAAGGGTCCACATGTATCTGTGTGCATGCATATGTATGTATATGGTATATGGTATATGGTACATGTATGCATATTACAGTACAGGTCTTTTATCCTTTGATAGTACTTTTTACTATTTTTAATTTTCCTCCTGTGGGCAAAGCAATTTCCCTCAGAGATTAATAAAGTTTTTGCAAATTTGAATCTTTAATCTAACAAAAGTTAGAAGTGGAACAAAAGAAGACACAAGAAGAGAGAGAGGGAGCGACACAGATGACCACTGATGAGTGCAAAGTGCATATTGTAGCAGGTCCTGGGCTTGTGTAGCTGCTCATGGGTTACTATACTATAGCTAACAGGTGCAGCTAAAGCTAGTGGCTACGGCCGCGTTCTCTGGGAAAACACCTGGGTCCTGTGCACTACACAACCCAGGTCTGAGGCAGTGAGGAACTGACAGCAGACCACTTTTCACCTTTTGTGACCATGTGGAAACATTTAGACATGTTTATTTTTGCACACACCGCACGACGCAATAAACACAATAAAACACACAAATCAGAGCTAACAACAATACAGAACGCGATCCTAAACACAACATTCACACCCACAACTCTTCGCATATAAATTCCCTCCCCGTCTCCTCCAACCGCCGCAATATAAATAATCCAATTCATCAAAACCTTTTTTTTCTGCAGGAATAAAGTGCAATTTTCGCGACAGTGACCCTGACAAATGGCTGCACCGGGTGGAGGCACCACGCCGCTGCGTCCACACGGTGCGGTCACTGCAGCGACGCCACTCTGATCAGCCGAGCAGCCCAATGCTGACCCCCCCCCCCCCATGACTCTCTTGCTCTCTCTCTCTCTCTCTCTCTCCTACGCTCTAAACATCACTCGCTGGGGCTAATAAACGGCCGGTGTCAAAAGCGTTGTCAGTTCATTCTTTGCTTGTTTGGGTTCGCCTGAACTACTGGTGCTGGTGTTGGGGAGGGAGGAAAGGCTACACGGGCCGGGAGGTAGTGGCCAAGCGAGCGGGAAGAAGAAAAAAAAAAAAAAAGGTGATGGAGGTAGAAGAGGAGGAGGATTATGGGTGCAGCTCAGACTCTCCGGGAGGACCGACGGGACCCATCGGCCTATCACTGGCACTTTATTGATTTCTACCCAGTGTGCTCTTTGTCAAAAATCAGATACAGTGTGAGCCCTCTGGACCTCCTCACCTTTTAAAAGCACACAGAGAGCCTTTTATGTGCTGAACCGAGGCGTTTGCGCGCATGTAATGGTTTGCGATTGAGTGTTGTGCTCTTTGTCTGGGGGTCAGAGGGCTCCAACCATCCTCCCGGTCTCCTTGTGGAGAGACGGGGAGAGAAAGGCAGCGACTGCTGCGCCTGTTACTGCGCGGTGAGCAGATTTGTTAGCGAGACGAATATGTTTTGGAGGCTCTTAGCGGCGAGGCTTTGAACGCCTCGCTTCGACTGTGGCGATTTTTAGGTGTCAGGCGTTAAAAAAAAAGGAGTAATAAATGTATGAATGGATATAAATGGAGACTGTGCATATGTCCGGTGACAGCACCTTCACTGGCACCTGCTGGACATATGGTCTCAAGGGCTCCTTCATCTGTAAGTTTCAGAAATCTCTTTTTTCTATCTTATATCAACATTAAGTATGGTTGGTTTTGTAGCTTCTACGTTAAATTCAACAAAGATTTGAATAAAGATAAACGGTAGATGGAGGTCCACTCTTCATCACCTGCTCCGGCCCCACCGCCCCCCTACTGCCCCCTCCACCTTCGACACTGAAAAAAATATTATGCAGCAGCTGGCCTCCCATTGAATCCCAGTGATTCATTGCCCAATTTTAAACTGCCAAGCTGTTAAATTGCATCAGGTCTGCCAAAATTCATTCCAGGACTACGGAGGAGATATGAAAAATTAAATGTCATCTCAGCTACAGTGGAAAACTTTTACTTCTTCCTAGTGGGGGCAGGAATATGCTAGATTCCGCTATGATCGATGGCCACGCGGGACGACGCTTAACCTACTTAGTGATGTCGCGTTGGGCTGCAGCTCCTGTTTAGGCTCCGTCAAATGCCAGCGGGACATGAGATTTGTCAGGACCTCTCTCTCTCTCTCTCTCTGTTTGTCTGTCTCTCCACCTCCACTCTGTTTTTCCCGTTTCCGTCCTTATTTTGATTCCTCGAAAGCCGGTTCTATTTTCATCCTCCGCCAACTTCCCTGGATTCATCTTCACCAAGCATCGTTTGAAGGGGAATGATCATCGTAGACACGATATAAAGAGGGAGAGGAGACGGTTTGTACGTCCTTGTTTAACTTAACCAGGACTCAACGTCTCAATTGGACCAAAGACCGCAAATCACTTTTGTACTCGCTGACCTTGTTTTTTAAATTCACATTAGTTTATGACTTTTATGAGTTTTATTTTGCTAAACGTGTTTTTCTTGTTAATATGTTTTTTCTCCTTCCCACTCACTTTCTGTTTCCTTCCTGTTTTCGCCTTTTGCCGCTATCACTTATCACCAGTTTATGGCTTTTATGTGCCATCATTAATAATATATAAGAGGCACACATTGTGTCTAATGTGCACATATATCATTGTATACAGTGTAAAATAACCGGTGAAAAATGTTGTGGCGTGGACGATCTAATCTAAACGGGAGTTTGTCGTACAGGTGTGGCCGACTGCCGGCGCCCACAGTGAGAGGCTCGTTTTTGTCATCGGAGACGCTGTGAGAAAGGCTGAGTGCTTATTCTGCAGGCATCCAATGACCTGAACTAGATTATTAGGAATAAATGCTTGAAAGACTGGTGTAATTCAGGGATTATGTTTTGGGATCAATGTAGCACAACATGTAAGATTTGATAGTTTTTTTACCTAAAATAATAACAGTGGAGAGGTTGTGTTTCTGGTTGAACACAGATCAATTTACAGCATCAATCACTGATCCACATCACTGATACTTTAGGTACTGTGACTGATGCAAACGCATATGGAACGGACATCAGAAATGCTGAATAGTCCTGTATTGAGCCGTAGTGGGTTTCAAATTGCTGAGTTGCTTCTGGCAGATCATCCTTTGGACAGATGTGACTTAATGAGACCTTTTTTGATGAGTTGCATCAGCTCTTTTTTTTGTTGTTGTTGTTTTTACAGTATCAAAAAAAACAATCAAGCTTTTATTAAAAGACATATCTCACCAACAGTGGAAAATGAAATCAAAGCGTTGCCAATGCTTCTTGGTGGGAAAGTTTCCAGCATTAGGAAGATGCGTCTTAGCCTCAGGTCATGACTTCATGCCAATTTTCTCTCACACAGAAGATTTAATGTGTGCTACACGTGAACTTCCTGCTCTTCAGTTTGTGTGATTAGACCTAAGTGGTTGATGAGTTCATGTGGAACACCTGTGTTGAGAGTCAGTTGCGTTGAGTTGATGACTTTTATTCCTAATGAAGCTGATCGGAGACTTTTGGCAGCAGCTGCAGACAGATTTACTGTAAGACGTCTTGACACGGCTTTGTTATTGTAATGTTTTTACGTAAGGTTCAAATAAACAATTAAATTATTTAAAATGTGACATCAGCGATCTGTTTCCTGTTAATGAACTTGTTTGCCTACAGTGTTTTTTTCTATATTCTGGATGCCTTGGTCATTGCTCACATGTTCCGTGCTCTCTAAAGCAAAGACTGTCAATTTATTTCAGTTTTCCATGTCACCAGATGACACTAACAGGCCCGCTGGCCCGGTCCGGTCCAGCTGGGCTCTGTCCATCTCAATCCTGCTTTAATTTAAAACTTTACTTGACAGGAGGTCCCCTCCATGATGCGCACGCAGTAAACACTGGAACCCTGGCGCCACCCCCCACCCCCCAACCCACCACGCCGACACATCTCGTTTCTTGTTCCTGCTGCTTTACGCACTGTGAGCCGGTGATATTTATTATTACGAATATCATTTGTATTAATCATCAGGATAAATGACTGGTTTGGCTATCTGAATGCCTCATTTAGAGAAACTTGGCTCGATGTCATGGTTATAAATTACAGGCAGGCCTGTGTTTCACCTAAGGCTTTCTCTCCTCCCTCTCCTCCCCACTTTTCTCCCCCCCACACACACACACACACACACACACACACACACACACACACACACACACACACACACACACACACACACACACAGTTAGTGTGTCACACCCCTGGACGTGCGGACGTCATGCTGATGCAGGTGAGACACATGTACACAGGCACACCATGTTCACACACACTATTCTGCCACAGTTCCTTTACAGGGGACATGTGACTGTTAACCTGTACTTTCTAGTAATATGTAGTTCACGTTTGATATCCTTGATGGTTTAATTCTGTAATTCATTTGATTGATCTCTTTAACTAGACAGTAAATCACTCACACTCTGCCTACATCAGAGCACCAGGTCTGTATTTTAAGCCTCATTACGTAGGTCCAGCACTCACATAGTTGTCTCATACGTAGTTGGTGGCAAACGGACCGGGGAACCAGCCGGAATAAAACCTGGAGCTCTTTGAACAAGCTGCATGAGATCCACAGGCAGCTTTAAACAGAGCGGGCTGGGAAGCTCGAGCCACTGGGAGCGAAGGGAAAGTTTTTTCCAGTTTGCTCCTCTCAGCACTTCAGGGTTTGCCCCAACGATGTAACCAAGAGATGAAACCAGTTCTCCCAGTAATAACTGCTCCATAGAGGTGACGTCTGGTTTGGTCCAGGTTGGGTAACTTACAATAGTGACAGAATAGAAAAATATTAATATGGTAATTAATATAAGAATAAATATAATAATAAAACTGACCTTTTGTTTTCAGTTAACATGCAGATTTGAAGCACTGGCTGGTTGTGAAATGAGTATGCAGACTCTATAAAGTGCCTCTCCACTTTAAATATGTGTTTATTTGAACAAATTCCACCAATCCATACATACATTTTCTACCACTTCTCCCATTCAGGGTCGCGTGGGGGGGCTGGAGCCCCGTTCATTGTACGCCCTGAACAGGTCGCCAGTCCACTGCAGGGCCTGGAAGAAGATCACTCTTCAATATTTAGAAAAATGACCCACTGGTGCATCTGGGTGATTAAAACAAAGGTGTAAAGACAGCAAATTATACAGAGTTTTTTGAACGTCAGTATTGTTTGTGCCTCGTTGAATCCCATTTAGTGACTCACACTCACACATACATACACATGAAACCATACATTTGTAGGAGGATGGAGGAAGGCGGGGGGTTCTTCTTTTTTTTATTTTAGATGAGTACACTCTCTCCCCCTCCATGTTCCATATATCCATGTGATTAAATTATTCAGTGGTACAAACTACAATTATGCTTTATTAAAAATTATTAAAAATTCTCGCCAGGCTCTGCAGATGTGAAAGAATTTATTGCCTGCTTGTTTTTCTAATTTGCATCATTGATTCTGGTGGTGTTTGAAAAGCAATGATGCTCCACATAACTACTCTCTCTATCTCTCTCTCTCTCTTTCTCTCTCTTTCTCTCTGTCTTTGATAGGATGGGGAAGAAATGAATTAATATGCAGGGAGGGGGCAGGACAAATGGCGTTTTCCTTTACATGTGTAAGCATCAGGTTTTATTTACATATGTATTAGTTTTGCCTGGTTCTGGGGAAATATTTTGTGATTGATTTTTTAATGTATTTATATGTGCTTATTTATTGATTGATTATTTATTGATGCTTTTAGAAGTCTGGTAACCCCCCCCCCCCCAAAAAAAAAAAAAAAAAAAACTACATGGAAAAAACTTAAAACCCCAAAGTTCCGAAGATGTTTTGAACATCGAAGTGAGGAATCAAACTCTTAACAGCCATTTTGCTTAAAGATGGCATTTCCATGCATTAAATATACATGCAGGATTTACACTTCAAAGTTAGGCCCATTACGTGAGCCATTAGTTACAGTATACTTGTAACAGCAGATATCTATGGCCAGGTTATGAATGATTAAACAGTGAGTTAGTGTAAACTTGATTAAATTTTCTTTTGCTGCAGCCATCTGCATGTTGGAAATAGTGTGTGTGTGTGTGTGTGTGTGTGTGTGTGTGTGTGGGGTGGAAGGGGTTCGTGTGAGATACAGACTGTTAAAAGGATAAAAAAGGGATGAAGTGACACAAAAAGAGTTGGAGACAGGCAGAGAGGCGAGTGTATCTCCCTTCTGCCTCTCATTGCGTCTTGAATCCTGAGCAATGACTGGCTACTTTAGCAATTAAAATTCGGGGCAAAGACACAGCAGCTTGCTTTGGTCCAGAGACTGGCCCATTCATCATCCCAACTGCCATAAAATAGCAGTAGATGGATTCTTTGATTTTAGCTTTGGAAGAACATAAATCAAAATCTAAACCACAGCCTGTCACAAGCATCACTAGAATTATCCATTTGAGAGAGAGAGAGAGAGAGAGAGAGAGAGAGAGAAGAGCAGAGCGAGATCTAGTCTCATTGTTTCTCCTCCTTTTCACAGACAAACCCTCACACCCACCACCTTATCCCCCAGTGTGACACCCTGGGTAATCTATAAGTGTCTCGTAATGAGGCTTTTTCTACAGTTCACCACCAACATTCATCAAGTATTACAGCGAGAAAGGCAAATCCAAAGTGCTTTGTCATTTTTAGGAGGGGGAGTTGAATATATGAAACTGGAATAAGACAAAACATGAATATTAGTACTAATTCTCTACTATCAAAGGAGACAATGCATGTCATCGATGTAGTGTCGCCTTTTCAGGAATCATAGCTAATGCTGCTATTGAATTCAATGCATATTTGAAATGATATCATGTATTGCCAGGTTTAGTGTTTTCCCTTGGTACACGAACAGGGTTGAAACTGATATTAAGGCTGGATCTATTGTAGGTCGAACTTGGGAAACAACATGCAGGTGCAGATGGTTCCATATAAAACCCATTAAAGTTGTCCACTAATGGTAGCATCAGCGGTTTATTAGGGCAAGAATCTGAACCTAGAGATGCTCCCAGTGGGTCAGAGCAGCACCTTGTATGAAATCTATGCCATCTTCTGTTTGTGTAGAAGGGGAAAGAGACACAGCATGTTTGTTTCATTTGGTAATGTTCTGATTCATACAGTACCTTTACTTGGGACACAGTCACATAATATTGACCTTTAATAGTGTGATAACATTTGTCGTTTATTCCTCATTGTTGTTTAATGCATTTCACACCTGTGACACGTGATGTGCTTGAAACTACCTGCAGCTTCAAAGCACAATCAGTTTCAAACAAGTGTCATCAGTGTCCGTGTGTATTAGTACAAAAACGCTACCTGCACAAATACACATCATCGCCATCATTATGAAGAAGCCAGAGGTTCTGAAGCATTAGCGATCTGACGCTGAAATGTGACTAAAATAGATCAAACCGTGGGGCTCTTTGAAGTGTTTTATGTGATTCTCTGAGGAATGTGGGTCACTCCATCAAATGATGTTGGAAGTGACTCAAACAGTGGACGTTCTAACACAGGGGTCGGACCCCCTCTCAGATTTCCAGTCAATGAAGGATGACGGTAACTGCTGCCGCTTACTGTAAAATAAACCTGTAAAAATAGAACCAACGAGGTGTGGACGCGCGTCACATTTCTACGCTCGTCCTTTCAGTCTCAGACCGCTTCTTTTGCAACACTTGCATACAAGACAAACCTCGTGCAATGCTATTAAAATAAAGCTTCGAGGATGGAAGAAACACATTTATTCAACACTTTCTACTTCTCGCTAACATGTTTGAAGGACATAGAAAAGTTGGATATTGTGGCCCTTCTCGTTTCGAATACATTGGCCTCTTTGCTCATCAGCTAATGCACGGGCTCCTCTTTGAACGAATGCCGATTCCTTTAATATCTGATTCTAAAGTGTTTGGTATTGATACAGTTTATCAAAGTCGAAAGATCCATCCGCTTCCATCAGTCCACAGTCCTGCCAATTCCTGCCCGCGTGCCTGCCGGGGCCCGGGATTAATCTTGGAGGGATTCGTTTGATTTGTGGTCCTCATTTGTATGTCTGTCTGTGAGAAAATGGAGGACAGCTGTCAATGCAAAGGCATTTGTCTCTGTCATCTAATTCCCTCCTCCATCCCCCATCTCTCTCTCGCCTCCATTCCTTCCCGCTCTCTCTCTCTCTCTCTCGCACCCTCCTTACCTCTCCCACTCTGTCGCTTTTCGATTCTCAGTCATCGAGCACACAAGGCATGTAAAAAATGGATAATTCCACTGTCTCAACCACTTAAGTGGAGATTCAATCAAAAATAAAGCAACACATAAAATGACCTATTTTAATTCCCCCAATGCGATGGGGACATTCAATTACGTCCTCGGAAAGGCACGTTTTTCATGGTGGTGACAATTAAAGTCTTATTTAATGTTTCAAGCATATTACTTTCCTTTATTACAGATCCCATAACAAAGTAAGCAGCCATCAAAAAAAAGCCCCCCATCCTTTTGTTTAGCGTTTTATTGCAAAAGCTCATCAAAGCGTTAGACAGTGGGAGGAAGTGAGTGAAGTGTGTGTGTGTGTGTGTGTGTGTGTGTGTGTGTGTGTGTGTGTGTGTGTGTGTGTGTGTGTGTGTGTGAGTGTGTGTGTGTGTGTGTGTGTGTGTGTGTGTGTGTGTGTGTGTGTGTGTGTGTGTGTGTGTACCTGTATGTGTGTGTGTGTGCGTGTGTGTAGGTGGCAGAAAAGGAGAAGGAGCAAGAAGTGCTAAAGAACATGTATGTAATGGTTTCAGATGGGAAGAATGCGTTCATGTCTTTATTTTATTGAACTGACGTTGATGCCCTCGCAGCTTTGCGCATTTGTGGTGAGAAGCACATTTTACTTCTGACCATAGTTGTTTGATTCACGAGACATTCTTAAGAGTGTCTACACTTCAGATTGATTTCTGAAGGGGAAAAATCTAAGCAGAAGTGATCACACATAATAAAATCACAACCGGTAGAGCAGATAATTTCCAATCATGCACAATTAACAACAAATAACAAACAGCTGTTCTACAATACTGATAATAATAATAGTTATAATAAACATTTTTAAAAGCTTCTCGTTTATCATTTTGGATTTGGTAAACTTCCATAATCACTGGCATGCATGACTGTTGTTTGCTGATGACAAAGTGCTGCTGTAGATATTCCACTTCAAGCTATAGTATATTAACAGTGTCCTTGATGTGGACAAAAAGTCTTGCAGTTACAGTAGTTCTAAACTATTTAGACTTTTCTTTAATTTTTAATGGGCAAAACAAGTTTTATCACTAAAATCAACACCTTACTGGCCTACAAAAGAGAAAATGTGAAACTGCCAGCTCATAGTAACCACTTTATCCAACATTCTAAGAGGGAAAGTGAAGGTAGGTTAGAAACCAGCTCAACGGGAAAAATTCTACAAAGAAGATAAACACAATAAGAAACACAACTAAAATGCATTTAAACATTTTTTTTAGTAAGTAATAAATCTAAGGTCATAAAAAGGCATTGCATTAGAGGTGAACTCCTCTTTCCTCTTGTTTCTGCACCGTTTTAACAAAATCTGTTTGATTTTGAGGAGAAATTATTGGTGAGCCCAGTGGTCGTGGCACTGTGGCTGGCTAGCACCACTCACCTCACTTCATTGGCCCAATGAAATACAGTGTTCATTAGGCCATTGATCAACTAGTCTCATCCTGTCACAAGATTACAGCTGGCTAGTGCACCCACCTACACACACACACACACACACACACACACACACACACACACACACACACACACACACACACACCTCTGCGGTGAGACACAGGGCTGGTAAGTGGGGTCAGAGGTGGCTTGTAGTAATCCATCTAACCAGCGTGACAGCGGCAGCTAATAAATCACTTATTCATCGTTTAATCCATCGCCTGTCGCCACCAAACTCCTGGAAAACAATGCTGTTACAAAAAGCACTCTGTGGTGCAGAGCAGCGTCACGTCCATGCGGACAGATAACAGTCTGCATCCAGCGTCAGATACTGTAGAGGTGTTCCCAGGAAAAGTTGTTCCTAATCCACATTATGTTCCTGGAACGACTGAAGTGACTTTAATGTACACTGTAGGAAGGCAGCGCAGTTCATGAAGTGTTGCTCCAGTCAATAGATCATAAATGTACTTTAATTAATCAGAAGCTTTGTACCAGCTCTGAGCGCGTTTCAGTGGTGTTGTTCTGTGAGTATTCACACCATCAAACTGAACACAAACAATACTCTGTGGCTGTTTGTGTTAATGTTGAAGATTGCCATCTGTTAAGTCCTCGCTGGGATGTTAGAGATAATTGCAAGCAGATGCTTTTTTCCAGCAAATTATACAGTAACTGTAAGTGCAGAACAAGATGATCCAGGGCCAAATTAATGTCTATGTTGTTATGAAGTCGTAGTTTTCCAAAAGAAGAGAAAACACAGAGTTGCATTACAAATGCAGTATTTGGGTTTAATAATATTAAACGTATCATAGAAAACAAACAGAAAACCCAGTGATGATTAAAGAAATACATTTTCACAAAAGCAAACCACGAAACATGCCAGTGACGAGAAAGGGAAACACACAAACATTGTGTACTATTTTTCAACATTTTTTAAATACTTCCTTCAAAGAACTTGTTTTTAATGTTTTGTTTCATTGAGTGATTGGGTGATTATTAATGTCTACTCTCAATGTTTTATATGTAATTTTATGATTCATGAAAAACCCAACTAGAATCTGTTTAGAACTGAATCTGCAGTTATGTATGATAAAGAAGGTGGACTCTCTTTAGTAAAACTATACTAGCGGCGTTTGTGTGTGTGTGTGTGTGTGTGTGTGTGTGTGTGTGTGTGTGTGTGTGTGTGTGTGTGTGTGTGTGTGTGTGTGTGTGCGTGTGTGTTTTAATTATGTTGAACCTGCACGGACGGCAGATGTTTCTTCTTTTACATTGTACACTCATGTTGAGTCTTTTTTTTTCAAACCACCAACTTCAGTCTTTTACATTAATGCTGCGTTCAAAGCCCACCGCTCTGTAACAACTCTAAAAACAGTCCCCATTCCGGCTGCTTTAATTCGCTCTTCCTCTCCCCGGCGCTCCTCTTAATTCGCGCGTTTCCAATGCGTGTTGTCCCGTCTGACAAGAGAGGAAGAAAGGGAGGACGACTATAAGGGGAGAGAAAAGAGAGGACGTGGAGGGCTGGTGGGAGGAAGAGCCTGATCATACAGTTTAATTACCAGCCCTGACTTGTAAGTGCTCTGGTGGGGAACTACATGTCCCAGCTACAAGAGACAGGTTCACTCCATCCCATTAGAGTCGGAACAGAGGAATACACCGCTGCCTGTTTCCTCTCTCTGTCCTACAATCCTTCACTCCTCCCCGGTCTCCGTTGCCCATTGCGTTTCTTCCAACTTGCTTCACTTCCTCTCCGCGTCTGTTAACTTTGCTTAAGGGGCGTGTGGAGTACATAAAATAAGTGTTTGCACGGGAAGGTCGCCGTGTGGCATCCCCTTGTCTCAGTGATGGAGAGTCGCCAGGTTAAGAACATGAGTAAGAGGTTAACAGTAATAAAAATAGCTATTAAGCATATATTTCTGTCCGACGTGTCACTCTGAGAAAGGCAGAGAAAGCAAGAGAAGAGGGAGGGATGCTGGCACCTAATTACAAGGAGCGCACTTGGCTGCTTTTATCAGTAATTGGACTATATAGCCCTTCATTATAATTTACTTTCTCCCCCAAACTGTGATAATGCAGACAAGCAGAACTGAGTGGGCCTGTTAGTGGCCCAGAAACTGACACCAGTTAATGGTTAATTATAATGACTAAATTAAAGGAGTGACGGTGAGAGGGCACTGGATAAAGCCCAGGCACTTAATTTAACAGGATCACTATCAGAGAAAACTCATGAGTTCAAGACTGGAAATAGAAAAGGTAAGTACTAAAAAAAAAAAAAAAAAACTGAGATGAAAATGGTCAAAGGAAAACAGGATGTGTTTCCGTATGTTTGTTTATTGGCGTCACTGTCGGAGCAGGGAGCCGGAGACGCGCGTGTGCGTCCAGGGATTAGGAGGCCTTTAATTGTCGGCCGCGCGTCGTGATTGAAAACGGAGAAAACATATTTTCATTTGGGCTCGACAGCACGTGTCTCGCTTCAAGCAATTAGAGACAGACAAAGGGACGCGCGCGCGCGGCTGCACAAACGGTCCGACTCCAAATGTACTCGTAATTACATCAACGCTAAGCTTCACACTCCTTGTTGCCTAGTTTCTTCAGCTTTGAAACAGAGGCCACGGCGCTCAGTGGGACGGGGTCAGTGAACGTATCGTAGGATCAAACTAACTTGGCTTTAACAAACCGAGCTACTAAATATGATGCCTTTTTTCAGGCCTCTGCTCAACAGCGCCCCCCCTCCGACATCGAGCATATCCGCACTATTTTTTCCTGAGCCCAGTTTTCGTCTGTGCAGCACCCAGCTCCATGTAACAGTTTTGCATGCGGCCCTTGGTTCCTGCGGCCCCTCATTAGGTCAAACGTGCGGTGATTTGAAACCGCCGTGCCGCACAGACAGGTGAGAAACCCGCCGCCAGCCGAAGCGTCCGCGAACTGCCCTTTGACGAAGCCGAAGTTTCTCCCTCGCATTAATTGCCTTTTTTGTGCCGCGGACCTGCTGAGACCGAGCCGGTCATTTGCAGCAGGTGAGCAGAACAAAAGCCACCGACGGCAGCGCCAGCCTGTTTCATGTGATTCAGACCGTCGCAGTCAAACCAAGTTGCGTTGTCCCGCCGCCTCCTGCACAGCACGCGCGGAGAATCACAGCGGAAGGACCTGGAAGTCAATAAAAATCAGACCTGTCAGAGGGCTTTTGCAACAACCTCCCTGTCCCACACACAACATCAACTAAGATGACACTTGATGTGTATTATCATAATCGCCTGATTACATGTGTATTTCAGATTTCCCCGCTTCAAATGTGAAGTGTGTGCGAGTGTGTGACACTCTCACACACACACACACACACACACACACACACACACACACACACACACACACACACAGTAAATCCATGGCTTTGTGTCGCTGTCTCCTCCGGTCCCTCTGGCTTCGCCTCAGTGTGCTGCCCCACTGATCCCTCCGCTTCAAACGCTCGCGGCGCAATCACCATCACCATCGTCATCGTCTTCCTCCTCCGCGCCATCTTCTTTATCTCCATCATTAAGCTGGATCAGAACCATCATCATCACCCCACCCCCACCCCCCCCCCCCACACACACACACACACACCCCCCACGGAGGAGGCAGCCCTCCCGGTGGCACCCGCACGCGCGCACAAACATCCCCGCGCGGTGTCGGATCAGCGCCGCGGCTCTCCTCGAAAATCCCCCCCGCGCCATCAAAGGCGGCGGCCTGTCTGTCAGTCACGCGGGCGATTACGGCGCTGAGTGACAGGGGGCGAGTGACACTAAGCGGCCGGGCTGAATGCACCTCCGTCAGGCCCGGCAGGTTGGGGTGACACCGGGGGCCGGGCCGCGTCCCTCACGCGCGGGGATTAGCCGCGCCAGCTGCCACCTCGGCGCCACTCCGCTCTCACTCACGCTAAGTGGCGAGCGCACGCGCTGTCGCGCGAGGCGGAGGGGACGCGTGCGGCGGCTCCCGTGCCAACGCAGTCGCGAGCAAGCGGGAGACGCACGCGCGCAGGAGCTGCGGTGGAACGTGTGCGGCGCCGCGTACGTCACGCCCAAACCGCCGCCGTGTCAAACTGGTGCTACTCACGTCCTCTCCACTTAATCCGTCTCCCGCCACAGAAACGGAGTCCTCTCGCGCTCGCTGCACGTTACTTGCACTTTAAGACGCCACTTATTTCAGACTTGTTGCAAAGCCAGCTTCTGTACATGTGCAAATGGTGGCACGCGCGCACAACTGTGAGGCCATGAGCAACAGAAGCCGGAGGAGTGTTTCACACGCACAACGACAGCAACACGCTGCATTGCACGTATGTGGAAAAGGAGTTGTGGCTCAAGGGTCTGATAGTGGAACCCATTCAGTTCATTTAGTTAGTCAGGTGTCAAGCTTTAAGACCTTACAGCAACTATAAGGAAAACCCAACAACGGCAAAGAATCTGTAGATACTTTAATTTAAACATTTACCTTATACATCTTATTTAAAGTTTATAAAATAGCAGAGGAATGGAGAGGAAACAGCCCTTTTAATGGAAGAAGCCACCAGCAGAACCAGGCTCAGTTTTGTGGCCGCAAACCCAACACAAGTAGGTCAGCTGGGCCGACAACTGCACCGCGGAGACACACTGACTCTGCGGTCGACTACACCTGTACAAAGGTGCAGCACAACTACGAGAGAGGCAGTACACAAAGGTAATGACATACAACGACAACGGTGACCTATAAAAGAATGAGTAGAATGACTGTGATGTCATCGCAGTGTGTGTGTGTGTGTGTGTGTGTGTGTGTGTGTGTGTGTGTGTGTGTGTGTGTGTGTGTGTGTTTGTGTGTGTGTGTGTGTGTGTGTGCGTGCGTGCGTGCGTATGTGTGTGATACAGTAATAGGACATGGATAAATATACAGTACTTAAAAAGAGCAGTGCCATCAAAAGTTGCAATAACAACTGATGGGAACAGGTTTTCTGAACACCTCCTGCTTCTTCCAGCAGATGTGCTGCCATATCTGTAAAATGTTATAAAGTCGGCATTATTAAAAATGAAGGGCAGAGAAGGAACAGAGATGTAACTGAGTCCAGAACCACAGATTTGTCTGTGATTCGTCTTTATGTGCATCACCATAGGAACTAATAAAGAAC
Source organism: Betta splendens (assembly GCF_900634795.4). NCBI lineage: Eukaryota > Metazoa > Chordata > Actinopteri > Anabantiformes > Osphronemidae > Betta > Betta splendens. The sequence goes on along the minus strand of NC_040883.2, from coordinate 8,288,457 downwards.
AACACTGTGTTTTGTGAGTGGAGATGCAGAGTCAGCAGATTTGTGAGCATGTTTAAGTCACCTGTGAACCTGTGGTGGATAGAACAGATAGATCCATTTGATTGGTCTCATGCCGGCGCCTTTCCCCCTCCTGCTAAATGCTGCTGTACCCCCCCCCCCCCCCCCCCCCCCCCCCCCCCTTCGCGCCGCATGGGTCACGCTCGGAGTCGGCCGGAGGCTCAGCAGAGACATTTCCTTTTAATGTTACGTTATCCTTTCCGCTGACATTTGGGTGCCACTCAAAGGAACGCCGAAGAGTGCTCGGGTTTTGTTAATGGAGTTGATGAGGGTTTCCGCCTTTTCTGTCATAACTCACTCCGACAAGGGCGATACCTACCGCACAGAGCCATCAGCAAGCCTCATTTCACCTCTCGATGAGACAGAGCGTAATGAGCAAGGCTGGAACCCAGATATCAGCTCGCCTCTGCTCTTTCTCACTCTGACTGCTTCCATTCCAGCTGCTTTCTCACCACACAGCTCACTTCACTCATTAACACCCACCATACACCCCCCCCCCCCCCCTCCTCCTCCTATGCGTAACCTCTCTAACCTGGCAGACTGCACACCTTGGGCTTATTCAGCAGAGTCAAATGCCAGCCTCCGCGGCAGCCACTCTTCTGCTCCCGTGCGTTCACATTCACGCCTCGCCTGCCTCTTGGAAATGGGATTGTCTGGGAATCCGACTCTGCCTTTCCCCCAGCGGGATAATTGAAAATGGGACTGCAAGGGCAAACGGAAAAAAAGAGGAATGAGAAAGAACAAATGCCACAAGCTTTTTTTTTTTTTTTTTTTTTTTTTTTTTTGCAACCCCTCCTTACTCACACTCTGCCTGTTGATATAAAAATACCCAAGCAGTAGTATTTGTGGGTGTTAGACTTATTAATGTAGGGAAGTGAATTTACATCAGGTATAAACAAGTGGCCTGTGTTTGGATATTTAGTCTGGAAAAGGAAACTCAAGGTACTGTAACACGTGGAGGCAGAACACGCTTATATACAATACTCGATCTTTAATTCATTATAAACAGCTGGTTGTCCGCACACATTTGGACGTGATGGTTTAAACTGGTTTCACTTCCGTGCCAGAAACACAGTTCTGATGAATTGTGTTTATTCATTAATCAGCCAGCTCACATGGAAGGGATTTAACCTGAGCTCTGACCTCAGCGCTCCCCAGAAGGAAACTCAGGACACCGAGAGGATGCTGAGCCCACAAAAGCACCATTTCAAATAAATGAACTGGTTTTGAGTCCATAATGTGGAAACGTCCAGCGACAGCGATCGCATTGTCATGGTTTGATCATACGTCTTCTTCCAGACAGTCATCATTTCATGTTTTCATTTGTATATTCTCTAGTAAATCATAAACTCTAGATTATAACATCTAGATTAAGTTAAAAGAGGCAACCGTGTTAGATTTCTGATCTGAATATGCAGATTCAGAGGAAGGAGGGGGCGCAACAAGAAAAAAAAAAAAAGCAAATATTTCAATTTGTTCATTGCAGACCAGTTTTGATTTATATCAATTTCATGCCTCCCATCAGGTGCCATATCATAGAGGAAGGTAATAACCCAGAAATAACCTCATTACAGAGACAGCACTGCGGTCTGGGCACAATGAACTCAGAGCTGAAGAATTAGTGACCTGGAAAGTGGCAGGGAGAGTTAATGGCATTAGCTACATCAGACACACGGAGAGGAAAAGGGGGGGAAAGAATGAGCAGGAATCATTGCCACCATCACATACTGTAGGAAGGATGCATAAAAATTAAAAGGGAAAATAAAAAAGCATCCTCCGATGGCTCATTGTTCTTCTCCCCTCATCACGGTGCTTTTTGATATCAAGAACACAGTGCTGTTATGAGTATTCTACCATCAGCATTATTATTATTATTGCTGTTTGAAACAGAAACGCAGCTATTCTTATTGTATTTGAGTCTAATTAGCGAGAAATGGGGGGTGGGGGTGTAAAGTAGGCCATTAATGAATTATTTCCTTTCATGTCCTTTATGCCGCGTCTTTTGTTGTTGGCGGATTTGACGCGCGTGCTCAGACACGCTGCGCGTGCGCCTCACGTGCACACGCGCAGCCTGCTCACCTGCCGACAGACACGGGAGCAGGAGCACGCGCGTACGCGGTACACGTCGCGGTGACAGGCGACCGGGGGGGAGCACGTGTTCGCCCGCTTGTTTGCTCGCGACTCGCTTGTACGTTAACGAGGGCCTCCGAGTCGCTCGCGCTAATGCGCGCGCAGAGGTTTTAGCGCGAAAAGACAAAAGCGGAGGAAAACGTGATGCGGTACGACGGGAAAGGAAGCCGCATTGATTATTTGTTTATCGGCAGCGTTACCAGGGAAAGAAAATCCCACTTGTCCACTCCAGAAATGCGTTTGGACCCGGAATGAGGACAATTAAGAGCAAAAAAAATTCTGAATGTTACCAAGTAATCACCTCTTTGATATCCAACATCAATACTAGTTTGGACACTTTGATATATGAGCCTGCATTGATGAGCCTAGTGAATACATTAAAAATATGTTTAATTAGCATTTCAAATCAGCAGCACTCAACTAAAAAAGAATATACAATAAAGGAGAAATATGGCTGAGGAGCGTGTGTGCGTGTGTGTGTGTGTGTGTGTGAGTGTGAGTGTGTGGGTGTGTGTGTGAAGTGGGGGTGGGCCAACAAATTAGTCGTGGGTTTGATGAACAAAGAGACTGGCCTCAGAACAAAGCACATGTTTTAGCCTTGTGCCTTTCACCTTCTCTATTCATTTTGAGGCCAGCCGAATGAAAATGATCCTCTGGGCCTCCTTTTTTTTATATTTCTTCATCGCTCTCGTGTAGGAAAAAAAATTCTGTCTCTAATTAATATGACCTTATGAATTTTTAATAAAGCCAGATCTCTGCTTTGAAAATGTAGTCGGGAGCCTTGAAGTACATGTGTCAGTATTTGCACTGAGCTCCGACAGAAAAAAAAAGAAAGTGGAGGAAAATATGACTTTGGTTGAACTAGTTTGTGATGAATAACTGATGTACATTTTAACCTATTTACTTCATTTTGATTTCCCTCACTCAGCGCGCCCGTGCTTCTTCAGATCATTCGGGATGATTGACAGATCAAGACTGTTAGGGTAAAATGATTGCTATTCCCTCATTTCTTTATTTATTTTTCAGGAGATGTAATGACACGTCAAAGAGGAAGTTAAGATTTCAAACTGTTCAAAGTGAATTTCAGATGAGGTGTAATTCAATGGAAAATATAAAACGTCAGTTTCAATTCTGCGCCGTGGGAAGCGAGAGATGCTCAACACTCCGCTGGCTCGCCGAGGCTGCGTGGAGGCATCTCTGCCTTCTGATCCCGTCCAATGTTCGCCCCGTTCGCTCCCTGTGAAAAACAAAGCAGGCGGAAGCAGCTCAAATCAGCTATCGCTCGTTTACATTTATAGTTTTGTCTTGGGTTCAACTGTGACACGCAGAGAGTCAGACGTACAGTAAAGGTGGAAAGGACTTGAGGTGAGCTTGTGTTTGCATGGTGGTCTTTAGTTGCTGTCTGCAAAATACACATTACATTTTTTTAATTTACTTTAATTATTCATTAAATCCATAATGGGCCCATTGTTTTTAGCTCCACTGATCTTCAGGTGTTCAACTACTTAGTTATATGTTCATTCAGAGGTTGATGTGCCTCATAAAACACTTTTCAGACAGTGTGGTGTCTACTTTGTGTGTAACTCAAAGACTTGTGTCTGTGTTTACAACATTACACACCATTTGCTTCATTCAAATAAATATTTGATCCAGATCCAATATTTGATCCACATTTGAGCCCTAAAACAGATGGTGCTGAAATTTGCTGTCTTGGCCTTAGTTTGGCCTATGAGGTGTGTGTGAGCTGGTAAACCAGACCAGGGCAGGGTGGACTCGTTAACGTCCACGCAGCCTCTGTCTAACAGACGTTTCATTTGGTTTAGAATCTTTAGAGAACTGCAGCATTAGTAAACATTATTGATGTTCTTCACTTGCATTTCTCTGCTTTGTCTTTACTGCTATTTAGCATATACTGTAGATGATGGTATTGAATATAATATACAATATAACAGGTAAAGAAAGTTCAGTTTAGGAACTATTTGTTAATTCACTGCAAAATTCTTACCGCAAATATTACAAAAACTTCATTTCAACCTACTGTACATAAACATATGCACACTCACGCAGTCCTCATTATTATGTGCATACATTCACACATTTAATTGGCTTTTTGAGAATAAAGACTTCTGTATACACCTGTCAGACTGTGGCTCTTTGTCCAAGGTCCGTGTGCTTATAGCAGACTGTCAAACTGTCCACACCGAGAACAAGCTGAGAATCTGTAATTCAAACTGTATATGTATACATTTCTTTATATATAGTTCATATGACAGCGTTGTTTTAAACACCCAACAAAAATATTCACTTGCGAAGCAAACACACATCTACCACACTTATTTTTGATGGAAGCACGAAGCATATTTTGGTTTATGAAAACAGAATTCAGTTAGGAGTATCTGGGACCGAAAAGCTTTTTAAAATACTTCTTCGTCATACCACTCTTCTTTTTCCTGTGCATTTTTCTTTGCCAGTCGACACTAATGGTTCCTTCCAGAAACAGAGTGCGCTCGGGAGGACTATGTCTTTTGAAAGTCTGTTCGAACAGCTGTCCTTTCAAAGTGAAACAACATTAGTAATAGCGACTAAAACTCTGCTATTAATCTGCTGCAGGCTCCAGCGTGGCTGCCTCGGCTAATGAACATAGCACTCTGTGTACCTGTCAGTCTCTCTAGCAGCCCTGTCGGAGAGAGGTCAGAGGTCAAATGGCTTAATGCTGCCTGTGTGGGAGGTGTGTACTGGGCTGACAGCCAGTCAGGGGGAGGATGAGCAAATGCAGGACGGAGAGGTGAGACGTAGTTAGTCTCTTAGCTTAAAACAGCTAGTTCCTTAACCAAGGCATCTCATGCATCAGAATACAAAGGGCCTTTGCTTTACTTCTCTGTCTGACTTGTTTTGGGTTTAAGTTCAGCAACTAGAAGCGGTAAAAGAAATTCAACATATTACATAAAATATGTTTGGGGTGAGGCTCACATGAAGGCTGAAAAGGAGAGACATGTTGAGATGCCTTTTTTAGATGTTTTTGGGATAGAAAACACATATAAATATATATATTTCCATATTTAAGTAGAAAATGAAGCACATGCATTAAGGGTTAAAGTGAGAGACCGGCGTCTAGTGGTGTTGTCACATAAATAAAACCCTCGTCGCCCAAGAAAAATCTCAACGACGTAGGTTTTACAGTGCAGGAGTTCACCTGTAGCGACGTGTGCGCATTTGTTACGATGATCTGAAATCAGGGGCGCAAGCGGCGACGCAGCGTGGCACAGCTGGAGCGGCGAGCGCGCTCGCGCAGTCGTGATCGCCCGCGCCGCTCTGGCACTCTCTCTGAGGGTTTATAATTGATTTAGAGGGCGGGCGATAATGATCGATGTCAGTCCGCCTCAGCTGCGACACCAAGAGAGTCTCGGCGGCATCATGTGACTGAAGACACCAGCCTATTATGGAGGCACAATCAAATATTTGTAGCATCCGGACACGCTCGTTATTTATTCATGCTAATACAAGTATATTAAAGAAGCTAAACAGGGTTTGTGCTCCATCACTCACAGGGGGAATCAGCCAAAGCATTTGTCAGGACCTCGGGTACGACTCCCCTCGGCCAAGTCTCCCATCATATACAGCATGCTAACTGACAGACTAAGGTGGATAATGGGCCCTGATTTGTATGCATAGGCCTGCCACTGTCATTTCTTTATGGCTGGTTTGCAAATAATGCATGATTTGGGAGTTGGGCTCTGAGAGGAGACTTTCTCTGTGTGCAGCCTCAAGCATACACACACACACACACACACACACACACACACACACACACACACACACACACACACACACACACACACACAGGCACGCACACACACAAGTGGCTGCCTGCACTTCTACCCGTGTGCCACCCTTACTGAAATTCCTCTGCGGTTTTGTTGTGTCATTGAAAACACTCACTGGGAGAGAAAGAGAGAGAGAGCGAGCGGGAGAGAGCGTCTTCATTAGGCAAACACTGATGCTGATGTGTGTGATGAATATTTGCAAGTATGAGTGTATGAACAGGAGCAGGCACCATTCCTCAACGGTTTTACACCATTAACGGCGTCTCCCCACCCTTTGTCAGCCCATAAAGCCAAGACTTCAGATATATTATGTTTTAATACCCGCTTATAAAGGAAAACATAAAAATGCAAAATGCAATATCCAGGAGCTGTCACTTTGATAAACAAAGCTGAATATTGATCTGTCTCTAAATTGGAGCGCGGGTGGGGGAAACAATAATGTTAGATTCCTGGTAACATGAAATTACATGCTGAAACAGAGTGTGTTCTGCTTTGGCCTGTCACCATCCAGCTGCACAGCAGTTTCTCAAGTGGAGTAAACCAGAGTCTCCGACAGCTAAGAGGAAGCTGCACCGAGACTTACACTGGAGCCCGAACACTAGTTTCCCCCAGTGATGGAGTGAGAGGTTGCCACACACTGGTGACGAACCGAGAAGAGTGGAACCATGCAGTTCATTACATTATCATTTCTAATACAAATTCAAGCTCCAATTGTAACTAGGGTACTTGGTGAAGTGGGAGCGGAGTAGGAAAACAGGAAACAAAATCAGTATTTTCTAGCCGTCGCAGGAAAACTTAACAACAACAGGCCAGAAACATATGGAACCCCAAGACATGACACATCACAATAAAGGGACGGCTAATAACAACCAGTGCAAGGATTTATTCACAGGAACGAAGCGTGAGCAAAGATCGCTGGTTTGAAGTCTTTGATGCTTCAGGTACATTTACAGCAGCGGTCCGTCAGCACGACGCCATTATTACTTGCATTAATCACGCGGCGTGAAGCCGATTACATCCGCGCAGCAGCTAGTTCGCCTTTGCCCGTCAATGCGTCTGCCGGCACCTCTGAGCTCCGCGCACAACTTTAATCTCTGTGTAGTTTTGGTCTGACTCTAGTTTTTGAAATGTCTTGTTCTGCCCGACCGTTTGATGGCTGTCTGAGTCGATTTGTCAGGAACACCCGGGGTGAAGCGATAACAAACTGCATGCTAACTCCTGAAAAAATCACTCTCTCTCGCTCTCTCGCTCGCTCTCTAACAAGGCGTACAGGCCCATACCTAGAGAGTTAGCGCTTCATGTCTTCGACAAATGGACTTACACCTCACCCTCCATCTCCCACTGCAGCGCGGGGAAGGCAGGCACCCGTCTACTTCCCTCCGACTCTCTCTATATTAAATTGACCAATCAGGGGGTGTCAGTCATGCATCCCAGCTCGTGGCTGACAAGTTGGCAGTTGCGATGCAAGAGCGGTTCATTCATTCCGATGACACTCTGCCAATATCTGTGCGGTGGAGGCTGCGCGTCTCCGCTTTTTTCGCTCTTTGTCAGTGGAAACAGATTCGCGGGCAGACAGCGAAGGAGAGGGAGGCGCATCGAACCGAGCAGAATTAAAAGCTTTGACTGTAAGTTTTCAGATCCTGGGTGTCTGACTTGCCAGTTTGAAGTGTGACTGATAACACAGGAGGAAAGTTTACAGAGGAAACAGCTTGTCTTCCCGCCAGCGAGGCTCAATCTGTAATGCCTGTGGATGGAGGCCTTATTGATAGCCAGTGTTTTGGGCTGTGTTGTCGGAACTCGGGGGCATATTGATGTAGCCAGGAGGGTGCTGAGCCAGAGCAAGGGATGCTCACTGGGCTTGAACTGTTTTCGTCAGGGGCCCTCTGAGGTCTCAAAGCATCACCAATAATCACAAACACAACCACCATGAAGTCAGTTGTACATTTAGGGATCTTTAGCATGTCTCGGACCCTTTTGGACACTATCTAATACCTTAAAGCTGTATAAAGGGGTGATTCAGATTCATATGGCATTAAAATATTGTTCGATTTTTTTTTCTGCTCAAATCTGTGAAGCGAAAAAGTTAACTCCAAAAGTTGAAAGCCAGTGTCACCACTGGCGACTCCTCGGAGTATTCGCTGTGAAATTGTGCAATAACGCCAAACAACACCTATTCTAAAATGTGAGCATCTAAACGCGGATAATTGTGTTTTTCGGTGTGGTATGCTTTTAGAATCCACGATGGGTTCAGAAGGTTTGCCTCTAATGAGAGACCTGTCCCAAGTGGGTCAAAGCATTCTGGGTAAAGCAGCTAATTAAGTGGCAATTAACCAGCGCTGTCTGCCAGAAAACTAAACATGGTCTGGGCAATTTAGTTGGAAAGCATCCAAATGGTTGCTTGTTAGCGTAACCACAACAGCATTAGCTGGGAAAAAGTCACACATCTAGATTTCTTTTAATTTTTTTTTTTTTTACCGAAATGAGATTAGAAAGTTACAAAACAACATTGATCTCTGACTTTCCTTCTGTGAAATGATAAATGATTTTGAATCTGGTCAAACGGAGAAACGAAAAGTGAGAACTAAAGGCCCTGGACGCAGGGAAAGTGGCGCCTGAATGTGTGTTTCCTCTTAAGTGGGATGCATATGAGTCTTAACGGTAGGTGACAGACTATGGGATGTTTTCCTGTCTTTCATTATCAGGCAGCCTGCCCGGCCACCAGACATTACCTGTTGATCACCGAGCGAACTGCCGTCCTGATGGACAGATGGATGGGATTGTTGATGAATGTCTGGCAGGTGCTTTGTCAGTCTGGAAGGCAATCTAAAACCCAGGGAGAGGGGAGAAACCATTTGGACTCCAGGGACACCTCTAACGTGTTACACAACTCAAAATCCCCCACCTCTCCCACGCCCCCCGCTCACAATCAAATTACAGCGTTACACTTTGGTATTAATGAGGCTGCTTTACAATGCTTGTGTCACCTACAACGGCAGGCGGTGTCACTCCAATATCAGCTCGGCCTAATTTAGAAAAATGCCCATAGAGGAGGTCAATCTCCTCTTTCATACGCGATGACTGATAGATCCAATACCTCTAGAATCAGATAAAACTTTGACAAATGGCCCCGCGCTGGCCTGAGCGGTGCTGGAGAGGATGGCAGGGAGCCGGAGAGCTGCTGCGTCCACGACCCAGGCCTGTCCCTCTATCCCATCACACCAGGCCTGGCTTTGATCAATGGGGCCACAGTTCAGATACGCGCACACACACACACACACACACACACACACACACACACACACACACACACACACACACACACACACACACACACACACACACACAAACATACATACGGAGACAGGTCCTAGGCCCATCATCACATGATTAAAAGACCTAGAGGATATTGCTTTCCTACCATCCACCCTCCCAAAAAGAAAAGAAAAAAACAAACTTCATACAACAACTACTTTTTGCCTTGTTTTTCTTCTTTTCGCTCGCTGCATGCAAATGCACGGATTGATTAGAAAGCGAGGGGACACTAAGTGATATGGGATGGATTTCACCTTTCTCCCGCTCTCGCCCCTCTCCAGCTGAGCAAAGAGAGCTTCGTCTCGTTATTGTTGTTTTCCATCTACGCTGAGCCAGAGGACACCCACTGATCTAACCTTGAATTAATCACGACCCGGCTGATAAATCAACCCACCGATTAGCATGATAGATAGTCCAAAATGTAAATACAAGCTCACATTGCTAATTGGCCCTTCTCCACCTGGAGAAATGTCTGTAGTGGCTCGTTCAACGTGAAAGGATGTCTTTGGCCTGCTGGCCACAGCTCTCGATCATTAAAGAGATGTAGAGTTATCATCTGTTTGCGAATCTTTATGCTGGTATGTTTCTCTCTCTTTCGATTTTTTTCCTCTACAAGCTTTTTCTCCCCCGTGGATGCTGATCTATATGTTGTGATTCTGTGTAAACAATGTAGAAATATCTTCACTTACAAACACACAAACAGGCACGCACGCACACACACACACACACACACACACACACACACACACACACACACACACACACACACACACACACACACACACACACCTGGGACATGTCTGTTATGTAAAAGGTATTTGGGACTAAAATGCAATTCAATCTGGGTGAAGTCAATTCAAGATGAATACCCAGAAATTAGTACACACACTTAGACCTAAATGTTTCTACGATGCAAGACTGCGTGTTTGCACTGGGTGAATGTTTGATTTTGATGTTGGTGGAAATTACGATCCATTCAGCTACAGTACTTGGGGAGAGAGGCTGCGCAAGTGTGTGTGTGTGTGTGTGTGTGTGTGTGTGTGTGTGTGTGTGTGTGTGTGTGTGTGTGTGTGTGAGAGGGCATATGGGGGGGGGGGATCAAGTGTCTCTACTTTCATTTCCTGTCCCCCTTATGCTCTAGCAAAGAAAACAACATTTCATAAAGTCACCCGGAGTTCAGCAGAGGAAGTCTGCCCCTCTGTTTTGGCAGTTGTAAAAGTTCGATAGTAAAGAAATGTTAAGACCAATTTATCACAGCTCTCAAAACACAAACTTTCAAAAACATCAGCGGAGTATCCTGCTGCTCATTAAAAAAAAAAAAACATATCAAAGCTACACATTCAGTTAAAGGTTAGTCATTTTTATTAGCCTTATTTAAATTTGGTTGTTTAAATGTTGCATTTAAGTGTTTCCTATAGCGCTGACACCTATCCCCACACCAGCAACCGTGTCCCCAATGAGCAAGACGACCTCGTCTCACATAAATTATGTTCATTCACTTCTGAAGTGTTTTATGAATTACAATGCGCTGTCAACGTAATTACTGACTGAATTATGTTGAGAGGCAACAGTTGTGTTGCTGAAGGAATGAATAAATAAAAGGAAGAGGCATTACATTTGAGTTACATTCATTATTGACAGCAGAGCATAATCATAAAACAGTGTAATATAGTGCAATGCTCTGCAAGTAAATCCCGTAGTGCAAGATGAGTTATTTGGCAAAAAGCAAGTGCATTTGTCTGTGAACCTGCCAAATATTTAAATGAACAAATTTCCTTATTACGTTAATGTTTGCAATTATGTCCCATTCAAAACACAGTTGCAAATTAGTTTTATGACTTCATTTTCTATGACACAGTGTTGTGAAAAACCACAATAAAATGCTGACAGATGAAAAAGCACAAACAGAAATTATAAGTATTATTTGTGGTGCATGAAGCTTTCCAGTCCGGTTTCCACCCTCCTGAAAATCTCAAACGACCTCTTCATAGCAGCTCTGGTTTCATCAATGCAGCCTTTGATACAAGTTCTCAGCAGACTCTCTTTCTTTGGTGCCACTCGCTCACCCCTTTACTGTTCCACTCGTATCTTCCAGGTTCACTGGGAAAATTTTCCGCAAACGCAACACGCAGTTCCACCACTTTGCAGATGACACCCAGCTCTACCTATCCAGCAAACTGAACTCAACACTCCCACATTCCTCCATTACTAAATGCTTATCTAACAACAAAAACACCTCATCTGCACAAAATTTACAGTCTTCCCTTAAATTTGCAGTGTCTTCCTTTCCCAATAGTCAACAGTTTTAACAGCTCATTATCATCTTACTCACCGATAAGATCACCAATTCTGCATATTTTTACTTAAAAGTACTCCACTATTCCCCCACGCCTCATGCTGACCCCATTATTGTTTACAGCCTCATCAACTCCCATATTGACTGTTGTCCTTCTCTGTGGTTCCCAGGATGGAAATACAGGATGGAGTTCAAAGTCCTCCTACGCACCTTCAAGGCTCTCTATGACCTCAGCCTTTATCTATCTGATGTCCTTCACTTCACCACCTACTGTACTCCAACCCCTTCAAATCAGAGTGCAGTGTAACTAAGTATGGAATCCAGAATCACCCGTTCAACTAAGTGTGGCTCTTTTAGAAGCTTGACATGTGTGTCTGTCTCGTAGCCAAGGCAGCAGGTTAATCCTCCGTGTGCTGTCGCCTGGTGAGGAAGCTCTTGTGTGAGACCACTGTATGCAAAACGTGGCATTAGTCACCAGCTATCCCCTCCTGACATGCCTGCAGTGTGAGGGAGATTAATGCCTACTAGGGACACTTTATTATTCTCTCTCTCTCCCTTCCACTTTTTCTCAGCATCTCTCTCACTCTTGCTCAGTCTTTCTGCCTCCCCAACCGGCCACACAATTAATTGTGTGCTGCGAGGCCTCCCCTCCTTCTCCCTTCTGCTCTATCTCCCCCTCCTTTTTCTTTTGCCATGCAGTGACAGATGTGGAAAGGTACATGATATGGAGGGGATAGATGAAGGTAGTGGGGTGTGTTTAAGTGTGAGCCTGTGGTTGTGGGTGGGTGGAGCAGTGCGAGATCCTTTGCTTTTGGCTTCGACAAGTACAGTAGCACCAATCCGCGGCGTCCCTGTTTCTGCCAGCAGCAACAGACGTCCGAAAGACCTCCAGTTAACTAAAGGTAGCCTCTTAATTTAGATTGTGTACAATTAGCTCAGTTTGTGACATTAAGACATTAACAACAGGTAGGAGCAGTTGATAAAGTTTTAAAATCCTGTTTGAACAAGAGTCTCTATAGAAATTTTTAGGACGCGAATGAAAATATGTTCTTGCTTGAGGCCCATTGTCCTCCATATGTGAGAAAACCTAGAGAGTCGGCTCTCCCGTTAGCCCCACATGCTTAGCGCGCTTTGTCTGTAGCACTAGTATTTTACGTCAAGTGGCTTGAGGAGTCCGACAAGTGTTCTTTGTCTTGTTAAAAGGTTTCAGACTTTACGTTTCACAAGACAATGTTGAACAGATGTTAGAGTGACCTGTATGTACACATAATGTACGTACACCCCACTGATCAGAAAATGTCACCGATTTTTCAGCCACAGGGAAAAAAAAGATGGGGGGAGGGAAAAACAAAGAGCAAACATCCTTTAAAAGTTGACATTAGGTATTCAGACGCCAGAGAGCAAAGTGCTGGCAATTAAACCAATCAATCTTGCTGTTGCTCTGAAGCCAACATCTGGTCCAGTGGTCCTGGTAGACCAGTGTCTAGGGGTGGGGGGTGGGGGTTTGGGGTGGACAGGCACTTTGAGCTGTCCTTCAGTGATCTCTGTCTCGCCCCCCCGACACACACACACGCATATAAAAACACCTACAGTACATGGACACTTACAAACGCACATAATTACAAGGAGGCATAGATAGAAAAAAATGCTCACTACAATGAATACACACACACACACACACACACATATATACTGTACCTATGTATATACAGTATAAGCGCACATGCCTCGTCCCAGGTCCATATGGGCCTGATGTCAGCTGGTTCTGCTGTGTTGTTTTCTTTGTTATAAATAACAACAGGCCACCTGGACTCCGTTACCACAACCCTGGTGTGTGTCTGTGCATGTGTTTGTGTGTGTGTTGGCGTGCATGTGTGTGTGTGGCAAGGCCTTAATGATCCCCCAGGCTAGCCGGGCTGAGCCAAAGCACAAAGCAGAGCAGAGCACCTCATCCTGGGCTAATGGGACAATAGAGGATTGCTAGTGTGTGTGTGTGTGTGTGTGTGTGTGTGTGTGTGTGTGTGTGTGTGTGTGTGTGTGTGTGTGTGTTTGCATGTGCGTGCATGTTTGCGTGCGTATTGTTTGGAGGTGCACTCGTGACCACGTGCGCTGTGCATATAAGCATGTGTGCGTGTACTGTATGCACGCGTGTGTGTGCGTTAATGGGACGGTGGAGGATTGGTTGGAGGACTGACTGGTGGCAGAGACGAATGGTCTGGGACAGAGACTGTGCTGACAACCAGTGAATACGGGGCAACGTTGCAGAAAGGTCAACGTTGCGCACACACACACACACACACACACACACACACACACACACACACACACACACACACACACACACACACACACACAATAATGTCAGGAGAGGAAAAATAGGGGAAGTTTGAAAAGTGAGTGCACCTCCTCCCTGCTTATGTGACTTTGAAAGTTTTGTTAGTGTGTGTCAGTGTGTGTTTAAAGGGCGACCAGTAATTTTCTTTATGTGATTCATATGGTTCCACCTTAAAATGGACATGCATATCAATTAATTTAAACTAAACTGAATTCCCTCTATCAAAATATTTCCCTCACAAGTGATAATAAACAATACATTTCCACGTATTAAATGTGTCAATCAATCCCTACGTTTACACACAAATAGATTCATTTACTGTGTATCACAGCTATTACACATTTCGACTGACGATCACATAACTAGGTTCGTGATAGCAACTGGGGATTATAATGTAGGTAAGTTATGTTTGAGGCATGTCCCTGAAGAGCCCATATTTATTCTTGTGTATAAAAACTGATTAGCTTTTCTGCAGATTTTACAGATCGTATGCCGTTCAGACACCAATACTGTTGTCTCCCTGGTTACAGAATCATAGCATCGTGCTCCATGAGACAATAACACCAGTTTGGGAATATCCAGGCTGATCTTTGTGATCAGTGTGTGTGTGTGTGTGTGTGTGTGTGTGTGTGTGTGTGTGTGTGTGTGTGTGTGTGTGTGTGTGTGTGTGCGTGTTTGCCAGAGGGGGCGTCCCTGTGGTGTGTAGCATATGTCTGGCCGTGCTAAAGTCAGAGGGTTAAGTGGCATTCAGACCAGGGAATAATACAGTCGGGCGCCACCACTAACACATGCATGAGAGCACAGAGGTAGAGGTACAGTATCCGACCCTGTTCAGGTTAAAAGTTAGATCCATTCTTAAACTTAGAGGAATACAGTTATGTCACATTTACCTTGCATCAGTGCACTCAGTAGGAGGGTGCATTAGAAAGGATTGCAAGATAATAATAAGAGGGAACTGTTATTTGTTATTTTTTCTTGTTGAAGTCCAGACCTTAGAATTTCCTGCATTGTTGATCTGATAGATTGATAGCAAGTGAGATTATTTACATCTCCCCTTCATCGCCAGGCTAATCCAACCAGGAAATTAAATATTTAAAACTTCATTAATTGTTGTAACAAATGTCTGAGACAAGCTGTTTGTGTTGAGCGATATGCTGGGATGGTTTCGTAATATGTGAGCATTTTTTGGTTTGCCTGTGTGTGAGTGTGTGCTGGCCCCTCACATCACGTGGGTCCAGCTTGGTCATTGTCCATCCCCTCATTCCAGCCTTGAGGCAGTGACATCCGAACCCTCGATCTCCATTTCTTTCCGCCATATGAGCGCATTTTCTGCAACCTGCAATAGATGATGATTGTAATCTAAAATAAATGAAAGAAAAAAAAAATACACAGGAAAAGATTGGGGGGGGGGGGGGGGGGGGGGGGGGGAAGGGCAACCAGAACAGAAAGAGAGACAGAGAGCATTATCACCTTGGCCAACCATCAGGCGTTGGGAAAAAAAAAAAAAAAAAAGAGTGGGAGAGAGGAAAGAAGGTCCACGGGCAAATTCATCTTCCCCCTGCTACAATCAATCTCTGGCCAAAAGAAATACACAATAACTAGGCAGGAAGAGGCCAAGATTAATGGGCCACCGACATCTCCACTGACCAGCATCCACCTCCACCCAATACCACCTTTCTTTCTTTCTTTCTCCCTCTGTTTCCTTCTTCAGCCTATCTCCCTCACCCCATTCCTCTTTTTCACCTCACAGATTTGCTGTGCCTCTCCCCAAAAACCCCCTTCCTTTATTTTTATCCTTGTTTCCTCCCTCCACACACACACACACACACACACACACACGCACACACACACACACACACACACACACACACACACACACACACACACACACACACACACACACACACACACACACACACACACCTTGTCTCTGCCACATGGGGTGATCTATAGTTTCTGCTGACTGTTTTACAAGTGCATTAGCAAGCTTTAATGAGAGCGGCCAGTCACTGAGCAAACGCATGCAAGGGCAAACAAGGCCAACCGGGCCGGCGACGCTCCGCTCTCCTGTGTGGGGAGAACAAGACGAGTGCATTTATTTAATATTAGGAGAGAGGATGAGACAGGAATAACAGGTTAAATGTTACATTTACATTTACCAATCCATTCTATATGTACTGTAGATAACAGCTATTTATTCTGTCTCTTCAATGTTTTTTTTAATATTCTTTCTTATTTTTTAAGTGTTGAAAATAGTAGCTCAAAGTTTAATTCCAGGGTGTGGTGTACTTTAAATGTGGCTATTGTTGTTGTGTCAGATGTTGATACTAACCATACTGTACATAGCTCTATGTGTACAGTAATATCTTGTGGCTCACCTCAGCAATAATGTGAGAGTCTATTAAAACTGAAAGGCTAAAGCTGAATCCACAGATGATAAACTACCCAGGAGTCATTACAGTATACTTCCCTAAATATTGGAAAGCTAGTGAAAACAAGCAAATACAAACCGTTGTGTTGTTTTCAATGAGGATACATCTGACATCGCAGCGAGGAGGGATTCCAACTGTGAAGCCAGTTCATTTTAACAGTCAGAAGTTTGGGCTTTAAAACTCCCACAGCCCATAAACTGTATAATACACAGATTTATTATTAAAAAACGCTGATTCTAATGTGCAAACCTAGAATCTAGGTTTCAGTGACAGTATCTGATGAGCTTTATTTTTCTTTTTGGACTAAATTACCAACAAATTCGCTTTCACATAAAAAAACCCAAACAGTGTAACACTTTCTTTCACCTAAAAAGCTTATCTTTTTGAAACCTGCATTACTTTCGGTGATATATATGTACCATAAATCCAGGTCATGATGATTTATACCAACCTAAAAAGTCCTGTAAACTCCACTCCTGTACATGTACATGCAGGGGAAGTGTGTTGTACTCACGTAGCCTTTCCCAACCCAGCAGGAATGAAAGTACACGTGAGAGCTGGGATAATAAATGAATCTGTTAGGAATCTGCTCCTAATCGACACCATGCGGCGCAACCTTTGTAGGGCCTTGGTTGTGGGAAATTGGTTGTAGAAAGTGTCATTATACGTAGCGTATATCACAATAATCCTATCTGCTTTATTGTGTATGTAGCCAACTCCGTTCACTGGTCAAGCCCAGGTGATATCAGCAAACGCAGCCCTGTAGCAGGAAATGACAAGTGTGCATGTGGCGAGTGTGTCCGCGCTCACTTTTGTGTGGTTTTTATGGATTTTATGTGTGTCTGCGCATTTACGGTCCACAAGTGCGTGCGCCGGTGTCGGCGTGCTACGTTTTAACGGGCCCAGGAGATCACGAAGGAGGCCCGGGACCGAGGGGAGAGCAGGTCCTCGAGCGGCCCGTGCAGGTACAAATTCATTTCTCAAGAGCTATGTATCAACGGGCATTTGTTTAATGAGCGCCAGAGCGGAAAGATGTATAGAACATGTCATGAGTCCACTTGCAATGCGTTGTGGGTAGCAGATAGCATCACGGAGTGCGACCGCTCACTCCGTCTCCCTGCTCGCCGCTTTTATCTGCGGCGGCCGCCGCCGCCTCCCCGCCGTTATAAATGAGAGTCAGAGGGGAACAAGAGGTAAAAATAATGGAGCAAAGACACACGAACGCCGCGTCTGTCGCCGGCGACGCTCCCACGTCCACGCACGCCTGCGAAAATACACACCATATGCAGAAAAGAGGCAAAACCAACAAGATATAACAGCGGGAAAGGAGGAGAACAGGGAAGTCAGAGGCACATGTGGTATCTGGAACGATCAGCAAATAGAAGTGGAAATGTGAAGTTTTGGAGGGAACATTTTCCACAGCAATCTGTCTTAGCTGTGTATCAGAGGCAGATCTGCATTGATTTGTTTGGTTTTTTTCTTCCTTTTTTATCACTGCATCTCAGCATGAGTCAAATGCACACACACACACACACACACACACATGCACACACACGCTCGCAGACGTCTGCATGCTCCCTGGCATTCCTAACTAACCTGTATTTCCCCTCCTGGCAGATCCCCCTGCCTTTGTTAAGATATGTAAATGCATGCATGGGGAGGACATGTGGGTAATTAATTGTAACTGGGGGGATAATGTTGCGCTGTCAGAGATGTCTCTGGTTTGTGTAACATTTTTTAAGAGTAATGTGGTTAAACTAGGAGTGTCTGTTAGTGCTCAGTCTTAATTGTGCCACGCTGGGAATGCTAAGGCTTACCTAACGCGCTCTGTGTGTGTGTGTGTGTGTGTGTGTGTGTGTGTGTGTGTGTGTGTGTGTGTGTGTGTGTGTGTGTGTGTGTGTGTGTGTGTGTGTCTGTGTGTGTGTGTGTGTGTGTGTGTGTGAGAATTATTCCAACTTTGTGTGCAAACAAATGGAGAAGAAGAATGAAATCACACTGTTGGGTTTTGTATAACAAAAGTGACGATCCTGATTTTTTAACAGGCTAAGACCATTTTCATACATTAAATCCAAGTAGGATTCCTACTGCACTGGATGGACTACAGATACAAGTGTGAAATCATCAATCAGAAACCTTCAAGTGGACACAGGATACAACGGCCTCCTTTCACTCCACCCCTGCTTCTAATTAAAAAGCAAATCTACCAGGAGACAAATGTGACCTCATTTTTGGAGAAGCCAATCGATCTAAGGATCAAACTGACCTACACAGCGCTGCCCCCGTGTTTTTGGCCAATGCGCGTATCATCACAGAAACGCGGATGGAACGAAGCGGGGCAGAGAACGATGGTCGGGCGAGACAACCTTTCCCACCCAGCGCCACCTTCACACAAGCATCAGCGCTCTCTGCGCACGTGGCCTCACGTCGACCGCAACACGACTTCTCTCCCGCTGTTTCCTGCTCACACACAGACGCACAGGCAGCTGAGGCATGTTAACGCCAGAGGCTCCACCAGGGCGTGAAGACCCATCAGTGTACGTACAGTATATGAAGAGGAAAATGACAGCGCATGCTGCACTCACACTATGTAAACAGCAAAAACAGGCATTTATTTTTGACTCAGACTGTTTTTCTGAGACATTTTTTTTTTCTCTGGAGCTAAAAGCTTATTCAAGTTCCTGTTTCCAAAGGTTGAGCCTCTAAGTCCAAGCTGTTGTCAGCAGCTCTTTAAGTGACACCTCTGTGTCTGGTACTGTACATGTCTGAAACTTTTTGACTTTTTAAGCCATGATGAGCAGCGTGTTGGTAACATTGTAGATTAACTGTGTAATGTTCGATTACACGCTATTTACTCCTATTTTCCTTTTAGAGTTTCATTGATCTGAAGAAAAAAACGCATTTATGTCAAACCAGCCAATATGAAAACCTTTCCTTAACTAAAGCAATGTATCCTCAGTTCGCACTGAAGAGTGTCGCCATATTTCATTCTCTAAATAAACCTTTATTTGCTATATTTGCAGCAGACACATCAAATCAATTAAAACGTGTGTACTTTTTTTCCTCCATTATAGCCCCAACCAGTGGTTAATACTTAAATAATAGTGGTCATGCCAGCATACAGAAGGTCACCAGGGTCAAAGTTCTCCCAAAGGTGCCGTTACCACAGTCGGAACCAGCCAGAAACGATGCGATCGGGTGGTTTTCCTCAGAACAAATCAGTCGCAGACAAGAAGTCACCTGTTGGAAGTGTCACCTGAAATAATGTCAGTTATTTGAATGCTGCTGTGCTGTGCGTTCAGCAGAATGAGTGTCTGTCCAGAAAGTTGTAGCTTTACAGGCCGTCACGGTGGATGCTCATTTATCCGGAGAGACGTTCAGTTAATGAAAAGCCTTTTATCATGTTTCTGCCCGTTCCAGCTGCCAAATACCTGCTGCCCAACGATCGGGTGGGACCTCATCGCAGTAATCCCTAAACTCCTGATCCCCGTACAATTACTGCCTCCGTAACTCAAATCATTCCTCTCAGCTGTCCTCTAATCGCAGGGACGGCCTCGTTTAGCCGGCCCGTCTGTCAGACACCACCATTTGGTCGGACTCGCGTATCCCTGTCATCTCTATTGCGCTTCTTCGCCTTCTCGCTTTCCTCTGTTTTGAAGTGTCCGGTCTAGACCTTTTAATATGCGTCAAAGTGCCGGGCCTTGTCGTGTCAAGTTCACGTTTGGTTCGCGCGCCCCGCGATGTCCCTCGGTCTCAGTCCGTGCCTCGACTTCCTTAATGTTCTTCCCTGTCACCCCCGTCTCCTTCTGCTGCCAGTTTAACTTAGTTAACGTCCCCTGGAGATGGTGGCGGTGAGGGGTGATAGAACATAAGGTGACAGCGTGTGTGTGCGTGTGTGTGTGGGTCTGAATATGTGCGGTGTGCGTTGAGTAGTGGGCAGCCAGTGTGGGGTGTGGTGGCCACGCGCTCACAAGCCCAGTAGGAGCTGAAAGAGGAGCACATCTCCTCTTTCACCTTCTCCTTGGTTTCATTAAACAGCCCTGGTCATCGCACAGCAACAGGATCGATAGGCGTCTCCACACTGGTAGAGGGTCTGTACACAATTTACACAAGTGCCACGGCAGCTTCATTAACATTTTAGGCCCTCTATCTGCAGGAGAGTTATTAAGTGAAACGGCAGCAGTAGCTCAGCTGCTCACAACAGCTGTCTATAAATTTTAGGGTCAGCGGTTCAAGTCCAAGTTCTTCCTGACCACATCTTGTGGTTTTCTAGGACCAGGCGCTGAAACTCTATAGGACTGTTATCTAAGTTTTCTCCAGGGGGATCAATAACGCGTGTCATTATTACTATTTATATTCATGCACTGGAAGCAGACCAGCTGTGGCACAAAGTTAGGCAGTGATATGATGCTGCTTTCAGGCTCAGTTTATTTAAAATGTGTCTAGCTGCTTAAACAATAAATGGACAAGCCGTCACCTGGTAACCAGAGGGTCTCTGCAATCAGCTGCTTTACTAAAAGTGTAGATTTCCCATCAGGCGTGCATCAAATAACTGATGCAGGAACCTGCCTGAAAAACTCAAGAGCTCAAAAAAACTTTACCCACTAGTGACATGCAGCGGGTGAGTCAAAGTCCTCCTCCAACGTGAAGCCCTGCAAGCATGGTTCCACTCTGCTCTCATTTCAGCTCGTAGATTAAGATTCATCCGGTTGCACTTTCTATGGTTTTATTTGCTTAGTGGAATAATGTTTGTTCATGGCAAGTTGCACTTTTATTTAACAGGAATTACCCCTCCATACCTCATAAAGACCCCTGAGTGAGACTGCCTCCTTGGATTCGTGCCGAACGCCGCAGCGTCGCCGCCTGGGTCGGCCGGGCCCATATATCTCCCTGTGTATTTACAGCGCTTTCTGCATCACTCTCTTTGTCCCTGCCCAGGTAGCTCTTTTCCACCAAATGAACAATCTTTATAGACATGCCGCTGCTATAACAGGCCTGATTTCCAGCACCGGCACGGGTTGTGTAAGTCTCTGGGAATTGTCAGGCTTCCTGCTCGACAAATCAGCCCTAACGTATGATGTTTGGGGTGCAATTTTTATTCCTGTTTGACTGGCCAACTACCCAGAGGTAATGGGATGTTGGAGGCGGAGAAGGAAAACTGCTGGTGGGAAATGTATTCGCGCCGCTCGTGTGAAGTCTGATTGATCGATAGAGCATGTGCTCTCCATTTATATCCTGCTTATTCGGAATTGGTTAAGTTTGGGAAAAAAAATGAATGTGAAAAACAGGGGAGAGAAAGAAGGAGAGCGTGAGACAAGATACGGTGGCAGATTAGACCGAGGCGAGCTCATACATCTACGTTGGGGCTGTGGTGTCTGTGATGCAGGGGGCTGTGAATTGTCTGTGAACATTAAGTTATCTAAATGAAAATCAATACTGTGTGTGTGTGTGTGTGTTGTGTGTGTGTGTGTGTGTGTGTGTGTGTGTGTGTGTGTCAGCAGAGGGAAGGGTATTTGTGTTTAGAAAGACCCCCCCCCCCGAAATTTCAAAGTCCCATCTGATGTTTAGCCACAATCATCAAACAAAAGTGTCAAATGTTCTTCAACAGTGCGACTGAAATGATAAGTGTGTTTGTGTGTAGATACTGAAATTTAAAGAGGTCAGCCTTAAACTGTTTCCAGAACTGGCCACTCAAAAATTTCAGTTTCCTAGAAATGCTTGCACATATATGAATATATATGATTGTGTTCGTCACACCGGTACTGCAGGTTGCTTAATGCTGATTGTTGTGAGCGACACCACGGCGCCCAGATTCGCACATTTGAGATAAAGCAGAGCTACAGGCAACTTCAGAAAGCCGACAGACCTTGTGTGAAAAGACCTACTTTTTTTTGTTTTGTTTTCAATACCTTCACTGAAACAAAACAGAAGAGGGAGAAGGTTGGTCAGACCCCCCAGCGACTCAAGGACTCCACTGTGCTGCACGCTGCCTCTGGGACGTCTGCTGCAAACACTGGGATTATGTAAAATGCAGTCCGAAATGCAGAAATAATGCTTACCTGCAGTACTTCTACCGTCAGTTGTACTGCACATATATTGCGTTTTCCATAGAAAACAGCTTCAGATGTCCTCACCCACCACACACAGCGTGAGAGGGAGATAGAGTTGGTGTGCAGCAACCCATGGAGCAGGGAGGTGGGAGTAGGACAGAGTAGGGCAGTGTATTAGGAAGGTAGACGCGCTAATGTTAGCCCTCCTATTCTTATTCTGCTGTTTTCTCCGTCGCCGCTGCCGTCCAGGAGGAGAGAGAGAGCGCAGGGGAAGGAGAAAGGAAATTTCTCCATCGCAGAGGCAGTCAGGCAGGGGACAGGAGAGAGGGAGAATAAATCAGGCCCAGGCCGGTCCCTGGTGACCACCCACAGCAAGGGACTAGTGCAGGGAGGGGGGGGGCAGCAAGAACCTGGACTACAGAGGAATAACGTTTTTACTGTATTTCCCTCTGAACCTGGCCGTCTAAATTTACCTTCACTCATTTAATGTCACACAATCCCACCCCTTCAATGAACACGCGCACACACACACACACACACACACACACACACACACACACACACACACACACACACACACCTCTGCCTCCTTTGACGAATTAGAAAGGCTCTGACTCCATCGCACAGCAAAACAGTGTCTGATTTGGCAAATGGTCAAAGTGGCCATTATCTGGGAGGAAAGAGGCCGTATCGATGAGCCCACGAGCAGAAGGACAACTGCAGAAGTATGAGGCTGGCCTCCAATTGTAGTTGCACTACACTAGATAGTGCACTACAGTAACTAATCAGGAGGAAGCATTATGAGACGCAATTAAAGGGAGAACATCACAGAATATTATTACTATATTATTTATAATGTGTCAGTGCGATGATGCTGTAAGGCAGGTACTGAGATTATGAGGGTTGTTAACACAACATAGATACACTTTTAGTCATACAAAATATATATATATTTTCCATTTATGTCAGTGTATTTTTGAATAATTTGAAATTTTAATGCACTAAATTATGAAGTATATGCATCTTTATTGTAGTAATACAATATAATTTATGGTACTACAATGATGTACTGGGAAAAAAACTGTATTAATGTGTATTTTAATTTGAGGTTTAGTCTTTTTTTCTTGTGTATTTCAACATAGCACATGTTTTTTCAAAACTTACATGTAGATTCAATCCTTGAAACTTTAATTCGTGGCGATGTTTCACAATATTTTTGTGTTTGTTATTTAATTTCACAGACCCAAACACACTGCCCTGCCAGGTATACAGTCACAGTTTTACCCAGGCCTCCCTGAGCTGTGTTTCATTTTAAGTGAGTTTATTCAAGGCGAGTCTGTTTTTTGTTTCCTGAAAGATGGGAACGAAAGGCAAACAGAGAGCGAGAGAAAGAGAGAGAGAGAGAGAGAGAGAGAGAGAGAGAGAGAGAGAGAGAGAGAGAGAGAGAATAGTAGCCTATAGCCTGCCCATAGGACACATTTAGTAATCCTTCCAATGATGTCCAGAGCCCAGTGATGGTTACCAGACCTGCAAATACCCCTACAAACACACAGGCGCACACACACAATCCATTTTTATCGTATTTAGGTCTGCAGTGTTGTATTTCCTGCCCTCTCTTAGCGCCACACACACACTGCACTCGAAAACAAAAATCCATATTATCGACCGGCCAGTGTCACCACAATTATTCTTTTGAAACAGCCATTGAAAACAAATTACATCTGCACTGCGTTTTCATCCAATTGCTTTGGGTGAGCAATGCTCAATGGCTGGGGCGGCCCTGCCTTCGCCGACCCACAGACCCCTCCCAATAGGTTTGCTGTCTATAGCACAGAGTCGCTAACAACTGCTGCGCTCGCCTGTGTGTATGTGTGCCTATGCTATAACATAGGAAAGCTTCTGAGGGAGGAAAAAACTGTGAGAAAGTGAGTGCTTTAACAGACCCCATCACCATAACCGTGGTCAACATATACTGTGTATATATATATATTTATATAATATAGTATATATATATATATATATATATATATATATATATAATATATATATATATATATATATATATATATATATATATATATATATATCTATATATATATATATATATAGTATATATAATATATATATCTATATATATATATATATATATATATATTTATATGTATAATATGTTTTGTTATGATTTGAGCAGTTGGTCAAGGTGGAGTTCTGCTAAAATATAATATGGTATAATAATTATAATAATAATGTAAAATTATTATATATCAATCTGAAAGGTAACTCAAATCTAGAGCCTTCCGATAAATTCAACGGAACTAAGGTTATTTCTTCTGGAAAAACTCAACAAAGTACAAGTACCCTCTAAAGTGTACTGCACATTTGTACTTCACATAAGCACATTTGGGGAATCAAGCTGAGAGAAGAACAGAGAGATTAAAAATCAAACGCTTTTTCTGTCTTCGCCCTCTCAGGTTTTTCTGGATGAATTGTACATTGGTGCGTCATAATTCCTAGACAGTTAAAAAATTCAGAAGTAAACTCTGGTCTTGGTCTCATTTGCTCGTCTACATTTAGGATAAGTTTTTAAATGTATGCAATGTGTGCATTAAAGATTTAAAGAAGCAATGTCCACTGTTTATATACATATTTAATGTTGTTGTTGTTAGTATGGTTGTGCATTAGCAAGACACTGGCGATAGATCTATCATGATTCAGATTTTATGATGCAACACAGTAAATCGTACAAGTGGATAAACTCGTCAAAACAACTTTATTTCACCTTTTATTGTTTTTTTGACATTTTTTTGTCGACATTCTTATTATCTACTTTTCTATTGTCTTGTACATATTTTCTACGTTCTACATTATCCTATTATAAGGTGTTCCTGTTATACTGATATGATAAGTATTCAGTAAAATGCCTCGTTAAATAATCACATACTGGCAGTGTTATGGTCATTGATTATTCTGTGAAAGCCATGCTGAGGGGTTTCATGATTGCCACACCACTGTCTCACCACTATAACATCTAATTGCGTTACTCTTCCTAACAGTATTAGCGCACTGCTCTGCAGCACACAAGCTCCTTCCAATAGCATCAGTCCAGCGGTGCCATGTGACAATGGGAGAAAACAACAACTAATATCCAGGCGGCACAGCTGGTAATTAATCCTGGCTCGACTTCCCTCAGCAGAGGAGTACAGCAAAGGCTAGGAGGCAGGATCCCTTTGTTAAGCTTTGACCACACAAGTCACCTCACCGGCCCTCCCGAAGCGGGGAAACGCCAACTTTGGAGTATTAAGAAAACCAATAGCCTTGTTGACATGAACACGGAGGCCTAACCCCCACAGCCTCCTCATATGAAGCATTGATTTTTCTGTCCGGCTGCGGCACTAAACCCATTCATTCTGTATGGCCGAGCCCAAGACTTCCACAGATGCCAGCGCCCTACACACACACACACACACACAACCCCAGACAACGCACACAGGGGCCTGGCTAAATTCTCCTTTCATCCTCTCAGTTGTACCTTGGGGGTGGAAAGTTGAGGATTAAAGTCACCCCTCCTCCTCCTCCTCCTCCAGGTTTCACCATCAGTCCAGCAGGGAACCAATTGCACACACACCACACACACACACACACACACACACACACACAAGGTAAACATGCAGAGGTGCACGCACAAACACACACACATGCACACACTTGTCCTGGTGTGGTGAGGTTAAACATGCTGTAGTACAGTTGGGGGTGGGGGGGGGGTGCAACATCTTGATCTTTGGGGATGCAGGTCACTGATTCATGCTACAGGACTTTCTTGCAAGCAGGCGAACACAATAGTATGTCTGACCGCTGCAGACGGTCCCATTATCACGGTATTTCACACACCCCGGCACAGGTTTCACGGTCAGCCCTCAGTCACGTCTACGCTTTAGTGGGAAGTTGGTTTGTTGTCTCTCTCATTTCCTTGCTTTTTCATCCCGTCTTTATTTTCTGTTTATTTCTGTAGTGAGAATTGAGTACGCCGCGCTGCAGGAAAAAAAACGGCCAAGAACACAAAATGTTTGCTATTCGTCTTTTGTTGCTCTTGATGAACTGGCCGCACAAATGCCACTAAAAGAGGACAAAACGCGGACGATAAATTAGACCGACAGCTGGAAGTGACATGATCTGAATGTGTGATGCAAGAAAAGAAACACGGAAAATTAAAGGAAAGGGTTCAACAGTGTGTGTGTGTGTGTGTGTGTGTGTGTGTGTGTGGGGCGGGGGCTATTGGGGGGCTATCATTTGCTCAATTAGCACTGGCACATTAAGAACAGCACAATATCGCGAGCACACAATTGGCCCGGCTCCCTTCAGGACACGCTGTGAGACAAGAAGAAAGACGAAAGGGGAGGAAATTAAAAGAGCAGCACATTTTCAAAGCGGCGGTTGTACCCGATGTCATTAAACATTTATAGAAGTCTCCCCTCAGTGCGATGAGCGGTTTGCTCGTAGGGAAGATGTGCAGCTGAACAAGTGGTGGGTGGAGGCTCACGCTCTTTTTGTTGTTTTGCCCTTTCTCAGCCTATTTTTTCTCCTACACATAACAGACACCTACACTTTCTTTGTGGTCCTCAGCTTTATTCCTCTCTCACCTCAGCGCAGATACTGTATGAGTAGCTGCGAGAGGACGTTCATGACGGAGCGCTGAGAAATGGACCCGGACTTCGCTCGAAAGTAGCAGAGCGGCCATTCTGGCATTGAGAAGTGACGCTCATGTAATTTGATCTTCAGTTAAAAATACATTTCTTTTTGTATCCTGGTGTTTTTTTACTGTATGAGACGTAACTAAAGTTATTAAATCAAGATGAAAAATAGAAAAAGAACAGTGGAGCATCAGTGTTTGTCAAGCACTTTCTGCTCAGACATAATCAGAGGGAAGAGGAAACACAGTGGTCTGATGCATCCTTCATCCTCTTTTCCACAACTCGTTCCTGCTGCCTGCTGTCACACTGAGGCCCGTGGAGCTTTCCAGTGAAGAACGTGACATGGATCTTGATCAGATATTGGGATTTGAGGAAAAACTGGAAGCTGCCATCTCCTGGGTTGTGGCGGAGTAGGAATTTTAATTGTAGTAAGCTTTAGGAAAATGCATGTAGCTTTAAAGAAAAACAACCATTTGACTGTAAGTGTTATAAAACTTGCATACTACAGAAAGGTTTCCTACTGAAAAGCAACATTCAGGTGAACACACATAAATGAAATGTACAGTAAGTTAGTTGGTTTTATTGAACAGAAGCACAAGTACACCATCATTTTTGCACTGCTAACCTTTGCAGGATTAATCTAAACAACAAATACTGTGAGCTGCTGTTTGTGCCTTTTCTCAGCCACTTCCAGGGCAAATGCTTGCCTTTCTTCTTTGAGGCTCTTTTTTGGTTTCACCTGAATGATAGGCATGTAATTGTCTTCTACTTCCATGACGTCTTCACAGAGTTTGGACTGTGGCCCATGGAACCTGGCTGGCAAAATGCTATTCCCCCGTGTGTACAGTTTATATCAGTAAGCATGTGGCCGAGGATGGAGGAATTCATAAATTATCCAAATTATGACCAAGATGAATCGCTAGAAGTCTGAAAAGGTGTGTCAGTAGTTACAGTATCCTATGTTTTTGTGTTTAGCTCTTGGCTTTGTGAGAAGAACATGTGTGTTTGTGAGAAAAGCAGTGAAGTAAACTACATTCTTGACCAAACACCTCTGTAATAAAGATTCTTAAACACTATTTTCAGCGACAGCATTTTCAAACTTGACTCGTGTTTGAGAAATGCTCACGAATTTAAAAAAACAAAGCACGCAGATGATAATATGCTGGTGTTGCATTTAAATAAATCAAAAGCTGATGTCAGTGGGCAGATGTGTGTCTGTGTAACTCTGTGTGTTTATTTGTGTGCGACAGAGCAGACAGTCCACAGACCCATGGACAGGTTGTAGGTGGTGACTGATGACTACCATCACATCACTATCAGCTTTTAATAAGACGTGCAGCACACACCCACACACACACCCACACACACACACACACACACACACACACACACACACACACACACACACACACACACACACACACACACACACTAAACAGCAAACATAGACGATGGGGCTCTTGAGAACATCCTCCTCTGTGAGTAAGGAGGCCCCAACTGACTTGTAAACCCGGATATGAATCCGAAAATGTCTAAAAGCAATAGATTACACCTTGATTGACATTTCTAACCTGCTCACATGTTATTTCTCCATCGTTCTCTTTAAATAAATAACAAACTCAAAAAGTATGATGTAATAAGTTTCATATTTCCCTCCCGACATCAACTGTCCTAATTTACATTTCCTCCATCTCGTTGTGGCCTTTAAACTGCTCAGTCTCAAGTGTCAGCAAATCTGCTCTTTCAAACAAACAGCTGTCTGAGTGAATTACAATTTTCTTTTCTTTCAATGTCTTTTCTCCCCTCCTTTTTTTTCTTGAGTCTCCTTTTTCTGATGGGCCACTGAACCCTTCCTTGGCTGTGTATGCACCGGCAAACATGCTGATACATTCTTAAAGGTCATGTTCTTTTCATGTTGACATGGGCCTTCCAGAACTTTGACGAGGGGGTCCCTCTAAAGGATAGGTCCGTTACACCACCGCCGCCGCGGCAGCGACTCAAGCTTAGGCAAAACTGATTAATGCTTCACATCAAAAAGCCCTCTCCTATTCAACCTACATTTCCGGGGGTAGTCGAGCTGAACCAGCACGGTCCATCAGCGCCGGCACTCTGTGCTTCCCCCGTCCTCTTCGCCGAGATGTAAAAGGATAAACTGATTATCACTGATGAGCAGCACTTGGGCTCCCTTATGAAACTGCTACACTATCCAATCACGTAAAATGAGCTAAAAGTTAAGTAATTGTCTCTGTGATGGACACTATATCAAGTGCAGCCTTGGAAGCAGTCTCTTAAGCACAGTTAATTCAAACAGCATGCAGGCAATTGTTGGCGGGAACACAGTTAAATAACTTTTTGTTCATTCGCTGTGTTTGGAGGGAAATTCAGTAATGTGTGTAAGTATGTGTGTGATTTCTGCTGGGCGTGTGTGTGTTTGTGTCAGTGTTGGAGAACTCTCCCGACAGCTCCCCTCTTCCCTTCCTTGTTTTTAAAAGGCAACCATAATGGCCAGTAAGGACAGCCTTAAGAGCTGCTGGCAGCTTGAAGCTTGACGCAACCAAAGGTCATTGATCCCCCCACTTCCCCTCCTCAATGCACGTTCTCGCTCTTTTTTTAAAACAATTCATCCAGATTTTGGCATTTTGTGAACACACACAGGACAGCCCGCAGACGAGCCGACCTTGACAGCGAATTGGATAAATAAACCTTCAATTTAGCCGCTCTCCTCGTCTCCTTCGCCGGCGCAGCTCGCCGGGCTCAGGCAGAGAGTCCCACCGGGAGCCTTCACCTATCCATATCGCTCAGCCCGCGCTCGCCTCGGATCGCTTACCCCCCCCCCCCCCCCCCCCCCCCCCCCCCCCTCCCTCCCTCTCCCCTGGCCTGTCTGGCGGAGCTGCCCTCAACACTGTGACAAACACGGCCTTAAAGATAAGCTAACAGCCCCCTTGCGCTCCAGTCAAAGTCAATCCTCGCGCCGCGTCGGAAATTTAATGCCAATTCCGTCTCTCAACGCCGTCCATCCCGTTTCCGCAGCTGAGACCCTACCCTCTGCCTCCGTCTCTGCCGGCTTCCATCAAGCCCGTTCTGCCCGACATAAACACGCTCTCTGGGATGCAAACACACACACACACACAGACACTTCGTACCTATCAGATGGGCTTCATGATCCCACGGGGGGAAGCAGGGAGTGAGAGCACTACTCCATAACGGGTAATGACATGGCATTTAATGATACTGTCCAAAATGATCCGGCCTCTGCCGACAGCCGCGCACAGCCTCCGTGTGGCGCCGCCGCCGAGCGCCAGATAAGCTCGGCTGAGCCGGCTCTGTGTTTGCATGCGCACGCCGGTGCGTTCGCCAACACGGCAAAAGCAATACTGCATCTTTCACTTGCGCCGTCGCCTGATGGGATGTGACACGTGGCTCCGCCGCACGCTGCCGTCATTCGTCCCATCACTTCGCCCCTTCCACACCCCGTCTCCTTCATTTGTTCTCCTTTCCTGTTTCCTTCTCATTTCCTATTTCTTATCATTTACACATTGGGGAAATGGGCTTCTCCTAAAGAACAGCTGAGTGAGTGCAGGGGATGCATTGCGTGTGCGCGTGTTGTCTAACTTCTCCTTCAAAAAAATAAAAAAAAACACTTCAAATTACTGTCCTACAGTCATTCGCCCACGCAAGTACTGTAGCACTATAGCACACAGGCATTTTAGCCCCGGTTTAATTTCTAATCTACCCTATGAGTCTGAGATGTAATGAAAATTCTTTCCAGATCATCATTACACTAACACTCGGTATAAACATCTAATGAGCCTTTTAAATGAGCCTTTTCTTTGTTGTGATGTGATGGTTGTTAATTCTGTTCACATTTCCCAACTTTACAAACTGCAGACAGCCGCAGTGCCATCTCATCTCATCAACTATTTCACAAGACCGAGTGCATATGCTCCAGATTGGAAGTAAGTTTACACCAAGAGGCAATATCACACGATTTAACCGCGCCGCGCCGACCGTGTGGAAAGGTGATAAAGGAAAGTGAAAGCAAGACTATAACGACAGTGAAAATGTCATTATGATCTACAGTGTTAATCTGGAGCACTGGTGTTGATGGCTCGTGCGAAGCGCTCGTCAGTAGCACAGGGTCCGTGTCTCTTCCTGTTGGACGACACAGTGTATTAAAGAATCGTATAGGACAAAAGTGCAGGTAGCAATTTTGCTATGGGGCAGCAGTGAAGGGACAAAATGTAAAACACAGGCAGGGCAGTAAAAGCCTTATGGACAGAGCCACAACTTGCAAGGAGAAAGAGACAGATCCCAAGAAGCCCCCACAGGCCTGGGGGGTGGGAGGCTGCAAATGGCCAAATGTGGAGGCGTCAGCTGGGGGACACAGCGGAATCCCTTAGTAGTTTAAGCGAACTAATCAGACGTCTCTCGGGGGTTCGTCCCACAAAGACCAACTGAGCGCCGGGCTCATACTTCTTCTCAGAAGCATGATCACTACACAACTCCCCCCCCACGGAAAGGCTTGGCGAGCGCCAGAGAACGGTGGCCTGTGGGAGCGGGATCCGGCTGAAGGCTGGCTGCAGGAGCACCAGGCTGAACGCTAACCCCCCCGAGACGGTCACTACCGGTTCAGCACAAAATGAGCCGGTTCGGTCAAACCAACAGGACTCATGCTGCTCCTTTAGTCATGGCTCCACTGCCACCATTTTAAAATGAGCGTTTACCCGTTACTTGCAATAATTACATTTGTCTAAAATACTACAGGTGAATTTTTCATTATTTTCCATTAGAGGCTGATGATAGTCAAGACCAATATTAGATGGATAGACTGGACAGATATCTCCAAAGTCCAGCGAATGGACCATGATGAAGAATTCAAAAGACAGGACTTTAATGATCTTTAGTAAATGATCTTTAATGCATTAGTTTGATTTACTTAGTGAAGAAAGAACGAACACGACGTAGAAATAAAGATTAGTGCCTGCATGGGCTCGTGTACTGTACGTCAGCGCTAGCAACGCGTGTGCATAGGCCGACGTTAATGCTTGTGTGTTGAGCACTTGACTGTCTCTGACAGCCGTAATGACACCTCGGGGTGTTGAAAGTAAAACACAACCTCCAGCTAAAGCCCGTCTGGCTGTGATAATGAGTGGCTTGGTGTAAGCGCCCTGACAGACGGAGGCGAAATCCATGTAGGCAACTCCATCAGGTAATTAGATTGAACCTACGATGCCGGGTAATAAGTGTTTAGGTAGAGCTAACAGCTACCTTTCTGCACTTGTGCTGCTTTCATCCGCTCGCGGGTTAAGTGCAGCTTTCTTAAGAGAAGACGGGGGGAAACGGGATGTGTGTGTGTGTGAGTGTGAGTGTGTGTGTGTGTGTGTGTGTGTGTGTTTGTGTGTGTGTGTGTGTGTGTGTGTGTGTGTGTGTGTGTGTGTGTGTGTGTACGTCTGAGAGAATTGGCTTCACTCCACATGTCATTGATCAGAAGGTCCAATGTAAATACAAGCATTAACAAGATTTGTGCTTGCTTGGCTGTGTGTTGGTGCGTAGGCGCCCTGTATGTGTGTGTGTGTGTGTGTGTGTGTGTGTGTGTGTGTGTGTGTGTGCGTGCGTGTCAGGTGTGTGCAACTCCACAGCGCATGAAGCCCCCAGGGCAGCCCGGGGGCTCGCCTGCAGCATCTGTTCTTACACAGACAGGAGCACGACACGGCGAGCCCGTACCCTGCAGCCAAGCGATCACAGCGCTGGCGGGAAGCGGGCGCTCGCTAACCTTTTCAAACATCACGCGTGACGTTACAAACTGTTGCGGGGGAGACATCCTGACTTTGAACGGCAGGACGCCGCGGCGCCGGGCCGCGCCTCAGCGTACGCGCCTGCAGCTTAAATAGCGCTTCTTCTCCACTCGGCCTCAGTGCAGCCAACACACGCTGCCCTGAATGTGCTTGTAACTGACCTTTGCCTGTAAAAATAAATAAAACCGGGGTGTGTCAAAACAAATGGCTGTAGTTTGAAGATCTCATATGGGTCTGATTAAGTCTGCCAGTTAATTCAAAAGCATAAATAAAAAACTTAACCTGCAGCACATTCACTCTATATCTGAACAGTAGGATTATATTAGAAATTCAAGCTTAAGTCAGCTGT
Organism: Betta splendens; assembly: GCF_900634795.4. Taxonomy (NCBI): domain Eukaryota; kingdom Metazoa; phylum Chordata; class Actinopteri; order Anabantiformes; family Osphronemidae; genus Betta; species Betta splendens. The sequence continues at coordinate 8,255,192 of NC_040883.2, read as the reverse complement.
GCCATTCTTCTCAGCCTCTCCCTCTCTCTCTCTCTCTCTCTCTCTCTCTCTCTCTCTCTCTCTTTCATGTGGTCATCACTCACGCGGCCGAACCAATATATTACAGCCTGAATTACTGGGTGGCTGACACAAATGTGCAGGGCCAGGGAACCTGTAGTAAGCTAATTACAGCCTGGCCTCTGTTCCTAAAGCCGGGGTGCCGCTTTAAAGCACCCACCACTGTTGTTAAAGGCACCACCCTCTCCCCTGTGCAACAAAGATGGAGCAGATATTGCTGTGTGTTTATGTGTGTGCAGGGGTAGCGGGCTTATTGAGCTGGAAAATATCCCTTATTATGAGGAGTCAGTGCTGTTGTGCTGGAACATCACCTTAGGGATCCACCAGGTTGAGGATTTCTAGAGAAGACCAGGAGTGTGTGTGTGTGTGTGTGTGTGTGTGTGTGTGTGTGTGTGTGTGTGTGTGTGTGTGTGTGTACTGTAGAGACCCTTAACCTTGCACCTAAAACTGAGGAATCAATAGCACATCTGTACCATTTTGCATTTAGACACAGAGGAAATACATTATTTCTGTCATGTTACTGAACCGTACGTTGACTCCAGCAAAGCCAGACAATGCAGGACACAACAATAAACAAAGTGTAGCCACAACTTTGGAATTTCAAAAGTATATAACAGAAATTTGATAATAGGAAACAGAACAAATTCACAGAAAATTGAGACCAAGAGGAAAAATGTCTTTTACAATGATGTGAGGAAAAACCGATGATTCCAGCTTTTGACACTCAAAGTTGTGAGTGACTTTATTTAAATTATCTAAAAATCATGTCTGGGGGAGCTGAGATAATATTTTGTTGCAAAACTCAATACACAGTGCATCAACAATACGTCAGAGAAGAATCAGAGATCTTGAACCACAGTGTAATGACTCATGCACTGTAGTAATGCTGTACGAGAATCAAGCAATAATAATGTAATTTAGATAATAAGTCGAGATTTATCTCTTCCTCTCTGGATACGTCTCCATTTTCCCCTGTCAGCGCCTTCTGGGTCAGAAGGGCTTGGGTTCTTTTTTTTTTACCTCTTTTCCTAATTGACGTTAAAAATGCCCAAAGCCTCTGTAACGTACGTGTTCACCAAAACCAAACGCACACACGGTGACTTTCCAGCGCTTTACAGTGTCAGAGGCTGATGTGTGGCAAAATTAGCGTTCGGTGCAGAGGATGGGGGGAAACGAGCCTCTGAAGTCCTTTGCGGGATGAAAAGTGCGATGATAGCAAATATTCTGCTCTTAATTACCGCCTGTTTACTTTGCCCTCCCCGCAGCACACACACACACATGCGTGACTCCCCCCCACCGCCACCTTGCTCTTTTCCTCCCTGCAACCCCACACGAAGGCTGAAAATCAGAAGTTATCCCCAAAAGGACCCAAATACGGTGAACGCTACAGTACCTGGATCTGTCTTGGTCCATTACAAAAAAAAAAAAAAAAAGCCACTCAGTTGTTTAAAATGAGCGCTGCACAGAATAATTGCCTTGTTTGTGATTCTCTTGCAAGTCACACACACACACACACACACACACACACACACACACACACACACACACACACACACACACACACACACACAAATCAATCCTGTGGCTCCCCGTTGCCGCTCTCTAGAGAGAGAGAGCTCATCTTGGAAGCCACAGCAGAGTTCACAGGTTCACTATTGACCAAGTGAGAGCTTGAGCCTTTTCTGTCTCCTTCGCTACGCAACCACACACACACGCACACACACACATACAAACAGACATACAGTGTATCCAGTCCGTTTCAAGACAGGTTTCAGGTTTTTCTGAGGCGTTCAAGGTGACCATGTATTTGGCAGCATCGGCCTCTTCTCCACCTGATCTGCTGAGTTTGAAGGTGAAGCATAGTTTGCTCTGATTGGACTGTAGCTGCTACTGAGAGAGCCATTGAATTTAAATGTTGTTATATCACATATATATTTAAGATACACACACATACTGTATTAGTGACGTGCCTGAATTATTTTAAAATGTCCTTGTTGTGTCTATGTTACTGTACATGGTTTGTCCCAGTATGATCTTATATTGACTATCTGAACTTTTTAAACAGTTTAAAGTTTGCTAAAACTTTAAACTGCTAAAACAGTTTAAACTATGATATAGCTTTGATTCAAGTCTCTTTCTATTTCACATATGCATTTAAGGCTTTACTCAGGTCTGATGAGGCAGATGACTGATTAGTGAACATCCACAAACAGAACCTTTGAGTTGCAATCACTATTTCAAAAGCAATGTCATGTCAAAGTTTTTCATCAGTGTCACTGGCTCATTTTCGCACAAATTTATCTACATGAAATATTTTGACGGAACTAGTGACCGATTTTCACATACAACAGATGTTGATATAATAGAAATAGCATACGCTGCACAACAACAGTAATAACTTGTTGTTTTTTCTGACCATTTTTATTCACACTTTTTTCTACTAAGCAACTTTTTCAGGTGACTACGCCAACATTTGTAGCTATTTGGTCTGTTCCTCTTTCTGTTAAAGCGTCGCTTCCTTTGAGTTTTGGACGTCTGACGGGCGCTGGGGTTAGAAATATTTCCCTGTCCCCTCGTGTGTGCAATGCTGTATTAAAGCCATATTTTGCATCACACTTGGCAGATATATGGGGTGTTCTAAACAATATGAACTATGTGTTAAGAAATAAATTGCTTACGCCACTAGAATTCTTACAGGAACACTTCAATCCAGACCCCCTAGACCCTCCAGATCATTATTTCTTGCACATTTTTCCCAGTGCAAGCAGACATGGGTACTGATTGTAATAAAACACACTGCGCCGAGGTGTGTGTGGGTGTGTGCGAGTGTGTGTGTGTGGAAGGGGGGAGTTTGTGAGAAGGTTACCATGACAGTGACAGTGCTGCGTGCCATTCATCTTCTTCATTTACACTCACGGATTCCAGTGTGTCAGCAGCGGCTGCGTTCGGCGCCCTGATTCCAAGTCAACAGTCTTTTATTTTGAAAATGGACACTTTTAGGATTTGCAGGAATGTTTTTCTTCTACCATTTGTCACCCTGCTTGAGTGTGTGTGTGTGTGCGTGTGTGTGTGGGGGGGGGGGGGGGGGTGTCCAGAGATACGTCCTAGGTCTAAGATGCTGAAATGGAAGGCACAGAGGCCCATTTTGAGGTTTTGCGAGGGTGTAGGTGTCCGTGTGTTAGAAGAAGCAGCACGGCTTTGAGTGATAACATGCCTTTCACATAAATGTACCTAAAGCCTGGAGGACCTATTCCTACTGCACTGCACTGCAAAGCATCCTGTGTCTGTCCCACTGACATGTGCTTATTCTTGGTTTTAATGAAACAGACCGAAGCTGTGATCTTAAATGTTTCTCTCAAGTGACTGACATTGTTTGATTTCTATTGAATATTAGCTCTTTTGATTTCATTTGAATATACAGATGGTGCGTTTTTGTTCCTCTTGTCTATTTTTACCACAGTGGTCAGCTGGGAAATTACAGTAGACAAGAGAAAGTCACCGAAAGTGCACCATCTGCATTTTTACCTTTAACAGCCCAAGGATGATGATGATTTATACAACGTATGAGTGTTCAGGTCAGACCTACGGTGAAACATCATCTAAAGTGAGCCGCGTGTCGTACATCTGAACACATGAAACCTCTGGGACAAGTCGCCACTCCGTCACAGGGCCTCACGTACGGACAGAAAACTTTTCACACTTGCAGCTAATTGCTAATTTAGACCTGCTAATCAACCTTGTTCCTTTCTGCAGTCAGTGCACCAGCGTGAACCCATTAAGGGTTCTGACGGTTGTACCCACAGGCCAAGCCTCCGTACGCATACATGCATTAGGGCACAGGATGAGTCAGACATGAAGCATGGACAGCACACAGTGTGAGCGGTGACTGTGGATACTGAGCGATCCGTGATTCTAACACCTTAGAAATCAGAATCAAGTTGGGTTCAGTCACACACACACGCAAAGACACACATCTCATCCACAATAGCCCCGACAAACTCCTTTTTTCTGTCTGACTGTTCAAATGTCCAAACGTGTCAAAGCTCATTGTGAAATTTGTTTGGGTGATCTATTTATCGCACATGCCAGGAGCCCACTGTTCTGTGATGAGGCTGGTAACAAATGATGAAGGGACGCTGGTGGAAGGGGGCTTCTCTGGACTGCTTCATTTCCATCCCTCGCTGCCAAAATTACACAGGCTTTTAATTCACCGGCTCTATTCATCGTCGCTGAAAGTAAAAGCAATTGTTGACAGGCCTGTCTCACCCGTCAGATCTCACCCAAATGTACAACGCTTGCCTGTCTAATATCTATGACTCTAACCACCCACTCTGACTCCGTAAACAGTATTGACTGGTGTCGCAGCATATCCAACACCCCGAGCACATGTCCCAAAGATTTTTCCACCCTGCCGCTGAAGCCAAATCCCCGAGCAGCGCTGTTATGCTCGCTGTCAAACGTCAACAACAGCGCTCGTACGCGGCTGTTTGTTTCGATCTTCGCCGTCGACGCCGGAGCGATGCCTTGTAGTGTCTGAGCGAGGTTTGTCGTCGCGTGGATGACGGATGGCGGAGAGGAGCCCTTGGGCTACAGGTGGCCTTGATCATCAGCCATAAAGGAGCGTTCAGGCTGCCGTTGAGACCTCTCGCTGTGTTCGCTTCATCTCCTTTGGTTTCCCTTACTCTGCGTTTGGAGCCTTGAGACCGTCCGCACACAAGTGTGTGTCTGTATGTGTTGCCATGTGATGGACTGGAGACCGGCCCAGATCCTCAGCTGGGATGTTCTCCAGCATTTACTCTTAAAAAGCAGTAGAAACAGAGTCAGGGGTCCTGGACTTCAATAAAAATCACATGAAGTCATAATTAAGCATCGTCATTAGCTTCACCGTTTGACCGAGGGCTGCCTTTTTATTCCTCTCAAACATTTTACCATAACAAAGGGGAGGTAAAAGACAAGGAGGACCAGCACACGAGCCTCGATGGGAACCTTTCAAACGGTGCCAAACCTTTGAACAGCACTCACCTTATAAATCCCTTCCCTGCTCGCTCAATTAAAAAAACAGATGAGCTCACCCATATACACATATACTGTACATACTGTGCCTAAATATACACGCAGTATACACACACTCCTCCAGGCTGAAGTACTCTCAGCAGGCCTCCTCTGACAGACAGAGGAGATCAGAGAAGGCCAGAAGGATGGAGGCTGAGGGATGACAATCGAAGGAGTGACAGCATACAGGTGTTACAGCCGCTCCCCCCGGCAGTCGATGGTATCAGGCCGCTCCACCGTTACTGGCCGCCAGTCTCAGGGAGCCAGACAGAGAGCTTTCACCTGCTGAACACCGAGGAGGAGGAGGAGGCGCTTGATGAAGAGCGGGAGAGGAACATCCCTCCCTCTCCCGCTAACACTTGGCTGAACTTTCAGACGGGATCCTCCCTCGCGACTCCTTCTCGCGTAAGGTCAGACGGGGAGGAGGCGAGATGGGGGCGCGGCCAGCGTGGCATCACGGGCCCAAAGTGGAAATCTGACCCGCAGACAGGGTTTTTAGTCACCAGAGAGAGAGAGAGTGGGAGATGCTTCTTATTGGGAGGGATTGAGGATCATAGTCACCTCCGTGCCCGTTGACACAGTCACTGACTCTGAGACATTATTAATACAGTTTTTCTTTCTTTCTGAATAGCCTTTTCTGATGCGCTGCTTCAAATCGAGAGGCGCTCGCAGGGTGCGCCCTCCTTTACCTGCTGCGGTCCGACGACATGTTAGTCTGGAGCACAGGCCACGGGTTCGTCTGAACCTGCGGAGAACTCGGGGAGTAGCGCGAACGGGCGGAACAGGCGTACGGAAACCACAGGCCACGGGGGAGAAGTCCAGGGAAGACTTTGTTGATGCCTTCTTGTTGTTAGAGCGTATGAAGTCATCACCTCGCACTGTATTGCATTATGTAGATAAGGAGGAAACGGTTTAGCGGCACACAGATAGGCAGACAAAGCCACCCCGCAAAGAAGGAACACGGCATTTAGCTTGAAGAAATCAATTTGGATAAAACATACCCAGTAAAGATTAGAGGCATAAACAGGAGGGAAGCAGGATACACATAATCCCATCGCCGCTTCATTTTCTTTGACTCTGTGTTCTCTTTCTCTCTGCTGAATGCCAATGCTTTTCTACAGCACACCAAAGCGCACAATGGATAATCTGTATGGTAATAGAACTGCTTGATTCCAACTTAACACATAAAATGTGTCAGAAACTCGGTTGGAATACAAAAAAGAAAGAGAGAGAGAGAGAGAGAGAGAGAACATGAAAATGAATTACCAGTCTCAAAAACCCTGCCATGATGTGCTGAGGTATTAATTTCTAATTCCACATTTTCCATGTTCAGATGTTCAGGAAAGAGAACTAATAGCTGAAATTATATTTGGTAATAATTCATGTGGAGTGGACTCCCTTCGAGCGCTGGAGGGACCCGGCTCTAATTCATCAGAAGGAATCAGATAACAGCTCTGTGATATCTGTGTTTTAAAACATCTGCCGCTTGCTCAACGTTTCATCGGGGAACATGTTTCAGAAAATGTGACCAGAAAATCAATCAGACCACAGCGAACGGATGAGTCCCAACACAAGCGGCGCTGCTTCCATTCCTCACGCGCTCACGTAGCGGGTCGTTAGCGAGTCGCGTGATTTATCAAATACATAAAAGGTTTCCCGCATCACGTTCTTCTCACTATTACAGTAGCAGGAGGAGCGGGGCCAAAGGTGATGGTGGCGGTGACTCCATCTGAACAACAAACGGCTTGAAGCCATTGTCAGTGGCTGGAACAACATCCCGGCCCGAACAGAACCGAACTGTGCTGCAGCATTCGTGACCGGGCCCTCACCGGCGCCAAATGGTTCTGCCACGGGGACGTTTCTAAAATCAATAGAAGACGCTAAACGGCCTCAAACGCATCATGGTCTGACACTGTGGGATGAGAACGCGTCGGATAAAAGCGCGGCAGTAATGTGAAGCCGGACGCAGCCAATGAAAGGTGTAATGAAAGCGAGGTGAGGAGGAGCCCAGATGAGCACAGCTCCTCACGTGCGATCAGTGAAGCTCCTGCGCTCATAGAGAAAATGCTACCGGGACAACGATAAAGTCACTTCAATTATACTGTGAGCGCGGCGCGGTTCCCTCCTGCAGCTACACAGGAGGTGCTTCACGTGAACAAAGAGGGGGAAAACTGTGGTGCTCACTGTTATAATTAGCATCAAAGATTGAGATAAGGGGACGGTCATGAGCACGCGTGGAGCCAGGTAGATGCCGTAACAACCGTTATCATCACAACGCTGTAGCTGGAAATAGTGGAAAATGTGAACCACAGAACTGAAAAACGGCCTGAATTGGCATAAATTAATTATGCAGTTTGATCATTAAGGCCAATCAGAATAAAAGGGGGAAATAATGAGGAAGGATTCAATACGCGGACCTGTTAGCGTAGCTGCATTTAGAAGTGCTGCGTGTGTAAAGATCCTCTCCGAGCTTTGAGGTCTGTATCGCATCTAATAGAGGAAAATAAAGAAATAAAAGCCCAAAGGAAGGAAATAAAGTCTGCTTTGTTAATTAGCTTCTCCCCCGTCAGCATATTATTTCCAAACTATTTACCCTCAGCACGCGTGTCACTGCACTTTACGGGATCCCCGCTAGTGTGTGCGCGTGACTGGCATCTCGCGGAGGGCCCGCGCCCCTCGCTCCACGCGTGCAGGCGCCGGATGCGTCGCGCATCGCGAGCGGCCCGCTAATCACACAAATTATTGCTTCCAATTAGCGCCGTGGTGGTAATTAATTCCCCCACTATCGCATCGTTTAGCGCGCGTTCGCACCGCGGCACCTGTTTTCCCCCGGTCCCGCCACCCCTGTTTGTTTGTTCTGTGGGGATTATTTGCATTCAGGGGTTCAATACGGAGGGTTCCACCGGCGTGGGCGTGTTCAGGAGACACCAGGGGTCACGGACAATGGGGCTAGAACGCTGTGCTGGGGACGACTCCCACAGAGAGCGATCAGACGAACTCTGAACGCACCCTCCCTTCCTCCTCCACTTCTCTAATATGGATTAATAAAGTGATAACGCTCTTTGTTAATTAATATGAGCATGCAGTACTAATTACTTTGCTGTACGACATGCAAGCTGTTGAACCCGTAAAAGGAGCGGTGTCAGACCGGGCCGGCGATGCTGCAACGCCGGGGCTGTGTTCTGACTAGTAATGGAGCAACGCAGGGGCAGGGAGAGCGAGTCAGGGGGAGAAGTGGGAAAAAAAAAAAAAGAAAAAGAAGGCAGGGAGAATTGTGAATAATCACAATGCAATCAAGTAGCTGTGATGGTCATGAGAGCTGTTGAATATGCAGAGGGAGACAGGCCGCGCCAGTCAGGCAGACGCACACGCGTCACGTGGAGCTGGAGCCCAGATGGCTTACAGCTGGCGACAGAGCAGCCGCTCAAAGTCAGCACTGGACTCCTTTCCTTCATTTTTATTATTTTGGCTTTTTCGTGGTGTTTTTTTTTTTTTTAACCATAATTCTTTTTCTGAATTGCATGTATCTGCAAACTCGGCCTCGCGTCGGTTGACTCTTCCAAATTCTGCATGAAAAAAGGTCGGAGACAAGAATCTGCTGTAGCTGCTTGTTTCCGATAAATTCTGATGAGCATTTGTAGACCGCTCAGTAATAAACACTAAACACTCATAAAATAACCTGCGGTGTTTAAAACCTCATTTTTAAGCCACTTCAATCCCAGCGAATGCAACCAGGGCCACGTAACTTTTCCTCGCGTGACGACGAGGCTCCGTCTCTGCTTGGACTCTTTCTTAACAACAGGATCTGTTTCCTTGCCCACTCTTCCCCCTACTGGTGCACATCCATAATCATTGCAGCTAACCATATGTTGTGTACTCATTAACATGCTGATATCGGTTATCTATAATTCATGGATACATGTTTGGAAATTAATATTCAGGCTAAGATGCGGTGCTTTGATTTTGCTGGGGGCGCGAAGGGGCCAGATATTTCACCAAGAACAACGCGACAACATTTTCTGTTTTTTTTCCTGTTTGTTTTGCTTTGTTGTTTCCTCTTTTACCCATCAGCTAAAAACCACCACATCTGCTGTAGCCAGACCCTCACAGAATGTTTATACTTTAATAACAAAAATATCCTTCACAATAAAATAAAAAAGCCACAGGAATGCAAGTCGCAGTGTGAAGCCTTTATGTGCTGCACTACATTAACGTGAGCTTTCTGCCAGCGAGGGTCCACCTACTAGAAGGTTAATGAGGACACAAGGCAGCGTCACCAAATGAAAAACTCTTTAAAGTTGTCATTGGTTGTAAAGAGGAAACACATGAAAAAGACATAAAACTCTTACGTGCAAAAATAACAATAAATTCAAAATAGAATTTGGTAAATGTCTTCATTTGATGCTGCTGTCAGTGAGTGAATGCAAATATGTAGCTGTAGTAGGTCAGAGCAGCCGCGGGAAACAAATTGCATCTCCTCTGTAAAAGGGAGGAGGAGGAGGAGCGGCCGCGTGGAGGCAGACGCACAAACGCTGCTCTAAAGTAGGCTTGATGAGAATTAACGGCACTAGAAGACGGTGATTTTTTGACAACGGCTATTAAGAATTAATCAGGCCGGCGCTCAATAATTCATCGTGCTTCCCAAAGTCCTGCATTAATTTTTGATCCTCTCCATCCTCGTCCATTATTTTCCTGAAATCAAATGAAATTTCTAAATAATGTTTTGCTTGAGTGACAGTGGGATTTTTTTTTTTATGCTTGACAGGCGTGTAGCACTAAATATCACATTTAGAGACAACATTTTTAAATTGACAAAGCTTTTTGCTAGATTCTTGTTACGTATTTTACCTTTTTGAAGAAAACAATATAAAAAACGAGCCTACTGTACAAGAAATTTTACACAGCATTTAGCTTCATGTGTGGAATCTGTGTACAGTAGGTTCTGCGTTCTGTGTTCTACGTTCCACCGCTGTGAGCTAACGCAGAGGTGGAACATACTGACAAAGTCTATCTCCAGTCGTTGCTTTTAATAAGCTCCAAAGCGTCGGCTGGGGCAGAGAGGAAACGCTGCGTGCTCATTGGAATTATTCCATAACCACCACTGGATTTCTTTGATTTATGTAGTTAATGCTTTTGTAATAAAAATGGAAGAGGAGAGGAGAAAAAAGCAGAGCGACCGAACGACATAAGAGGAGAGACGAGATGAGAGCGCGGCAGAGATGGGAGGAGAGATGATGAGATGTTTACTCTCAGTCGTAGTCAAAGATAAATCACATCTTTCCTTTTTTCCACAAAAGAAAAAATGTAATTCCAAGGAAGTCGTCAGCGTCCAACACTGGAAGTAGGCTAACCAATCATCATGTCTTTTATCAGAGACAAAACTAATACCCTTGATTCAAAGTAACAGCAGAGTGGTCATTAGGGTGTTATGCGTAGCCCAAAGCAACGGTGTCAGCTTCCCTATGCTAATGTGCCCGTGCCCTGGAAAAATTTGCATGGCGCTCTCTGAGGCGCAGAGGAGATCACCTTGCTCTCCTGCTCTCCACTGTTGTTCTCATTAACTGTAAGAAGCGGTGGCAGGAGTCGACGCGGCGCCGCCGCGTATGAGCTGAACTTGAACCAGAAGCAGGTCTTACGTATATTCAGCTTTGCTGTTGAATAGTTGAATGTGCATCAAATGCGTGATTAGATAAAATGATTGTATCTGTGTGCGGGAGGAGCAGCTGCTGTACATGCATCAGTTGATCACGCAGTTCAAAACGTAAACACTGATATCTGAGTATCTGGGAAATATGACTACTTTAAGCCACTTCCAATCAGCAGCCGAATTGTTTTTTTATGATCTGATAAATCATAATTATAAGCATTGTGCAGTTGCTCCGTGTCCTTCAAGATCATGCAGAAGTTGCAAATGTAGAGGCGTCACGCTCCCAACCATGAATCTATCATTACTGTGATGTTGAGGGTGGATGAAGGCTGCGGTGCAGCAGCAGCAGCAGCACAAATTAGGACTCATTTAATAACTTAGTTTACACACCGTTTAATTTTATTGATCAGACATGAAGCAGATTAGCTGGAAGCTGCAACTTTGTGTTTGTTCTGCATTTATTGGCTTAATTTGATCATCATTGATGACACTTATCTGCAGAGGCCTACTCCATGTTTATGTTTCTATGACTTTCTGTGTATCATAATTATAGAGAAAAACGTCTCACTTTGAACAGACACTTACTTACCTGTAAGGCTAAATGATTGACAGCTGATAAATATCACAGCTCATAAGCCTTTTAAAATTAAAGTTGTCTTAGGATGTTTTTTCGTTGAGGGATCGATGTCTCACAGACATGGCTGTCCTTGGTTTGTAGAGTCTGCGTGGACGGTTGCGCTTTAGTGCGCGTTAATACGAGTTGCTGAGTGAATGTAGATCGGTTTCCCACAGGCTAAGTGAGATGGCGCTTGAATTTCCCCCTAGTTACACACAGATCAGCCTCTGACCGACCACCCGCTGGTCACTGACTCTGTGCGTGTGTGTCTGTGACCAGGAGAGTTTGGGAAACGTATAAATCCTCAGCAAAACGATCAGTCTGTGACATGGAATGGGTGAGAATGTGCATGTTTATGTGTAAGTGTTACGGAAATATATTATAACTGCACAGCTTTTCCTCTTTGTCAAACTCAGTATCGTTTTCTGGACAATACATATATATACAGTACATAAATATTCCCTGGTTGGAGAATTTTCTTCCACTTGACTGAATTCCACATAACGACAGCAGAAAGTTGCTCTTGCACTCGTATCAGCACAAAATATAAACCAGCTGATTTAACTAGATTACGGTGCCATTTTTCCAGACAAGTGTAAACATTAAGCATCAGGACAGAAAAGCCGTATCCGCCGCATCTTCCTCTGACCTGTAGGAAACTTCACCTTATTTTTTGCTGAACTCACAAAGAACTCTTGGGGATGCGGCGGTGATTATAGCAGAAACTGGAGCCTCTCCCCCCCCCCCCCCCCCCCCACACACACACACACACGCACACACACACACACACACACACACACACACACACACACACACACACACACACACACACACATCAGTCTGGGGACTGGCCACTGCCTGCAGAGTCTAATTGCTCTCTGAAGAGAATGAGAGTCACAGTGGATGTACTGTACCTCCTCCCCCTCTTTTATTCGACTCTCTTCATTTTTATTTATCCATTTTGGCTGTTTTCCCCTCCTTCCCCATCGTTCAGGTGCCTCCTTTACTGGTAGTCACTCACGAGCGGCGACTCCATCACACAGAGTGAGGCACGGAGATGGAGAGAGTTACGAAAAGTCTGTGTGTGTGTGTGTGTGTGTGTGTGTGTGTGTGTGTGTGTGTGTGTGTGTGTGTGTGTGTGTGTGTGTGTGTGTGTGTGTGCGCGCGTGCGTGCGTGGGTGGGTGGGTGCGTGCGTGTGTGCGTGTGTGCGTGCGTGCGTGCGTGCGTGCGTGCGTGTGTGTGCGTGTCTGTGCATGTGAAGAGAAAAAGGGAGCGTGAGAGAGAAGAGGCCCTTTATTAAACCTGCTGCTAATTGAGATAGCACGAAAATAATGGGGGGTGACACTTTAATGAAGACATGCTACATGTTACCACTTCTCCCTTCCTACCCCTCTGCCACGAAGAGGAGGAGGAGGAGGAGAAGGTGGTGCAATGATGAGAATAAAGAAGTGGGGAGGGATGAGGAGAGCAGCGAGAAAGATCGAAGGAGGGTAAGAGCTTCAACTGTTTTATTGCAAGAGAAAAAAAAAACAGAGTAAAGACAAAATTGATACCGGCTCGCAACTCATGCTGTAATATGTTTTCAGTGGCAAGTCAAAAGTAAGAGATAAAGGGAGTTATGGGCAGGGATATTGTTCTATCATTTTAAAATACAATTATGTTTCATCAAGGCGAGTGCTCCTCACACTTGCAATAGACTCGTTGTTGTGTCAACACATTTGTGTGTATTTGCTCTCCCCGAATTTAAAAGAAAAAAAGAACACGGGGAGAGGCTGAGAAATAAGAAGAAAAACTGTCAAACAAAGTGAAGCTAAAGCAGAGAGCGCCATTAGAAGAGCTATTCCTGGGAAAGCGCTTCAATTCAGTTACTGCTGGGAAAACGCGACAGCCTCGCGCGACAATCATTGGATTTGGTCGAGAGGAAGGTGATCGGGGTTATGAAGAACACAGACGCTCCTCAGACCCGCCGCTGTTCATCTCCTTCTGACTCGTGGAGAAGAAGTTGGAAAAGCGGAGCCCGGCACCTGTGGATCGGAGGGTTCAGGTCCGGCTCGGCTGAGGCTTCATCACAGCTGGTGATGCTGTAACTGAAGAATGGGGTTCACTCATGCATGCGTCTCTAGGCTTTCACCTCCGCAAGCCGTGCTTTTTACCAAAAATCTATATTTACATTACTAAAAAACTCACAACAGTGATTTGAAACTGCGTTGTCCACACAAACACATGTACAAGTAGATGTACAGCAGTGTGTTGCTATAAAGGAAGGACCTGGTGATTAAACGCATTTCTAGAAACTCCGTCCACAGCTTTGTAATGGACTGTAAGTATGTTTTGTTTATGCAACAAAATGAACACAGATGACATCATCCGCTCGAACAAAGAACCGACAGATTCTCTAAACAAATGTTAACTTAAATAAACAAAAGGGGAAGTTTTACGCTTTCAGAACAAATAAAACAGTGTTGATCTATTTTTATTTGCGTTCAACACGAGTTAATGTAGAATTCGCCCACCTGGAAATTGTGATTTTTAAAGGTCAGGCACTAGAAACACAATTTGCATGTACACTATGTGCTTACAGCCCACAACCTCTCTGGTCTTTGAAATGAAAGAGCCTGTTTCACGCTTTAAGGGCAGCAGGTGAAACTCGAAATGATTTGCAGTGCAGTCTTTGTGTTTCCTCTTATTGAAATTAATTTGTGTTTCAGCAATAAACGCGAGATGAAATAGTGTAAGTGCAGTCGCACAGGTACAGAGGGCGAGTAAAGCTGATAAATGAATCAAAGTGAGGCAGCAGTTGAGCTTCTTTTTACAGATTTCGGAGCTCAGCATTTACACTAAGTGATTGGAATTTTTTTTCGATTTTTTTTATTTCTATTATGAAGTCTGATCTGCTCGTCCTCGTTTGGGACCACGCCCGCGTGGAACATCCAGAACTTGCAGCTCCGTGTGGGTGAAGCCGCGCAGCCCCCGCTTCCTCCCGCTTCTAAATCCTATGTCCTCCAGTGCGATGGGGAAATATGAGGCCTCTCACGCGGCGAGCTGCGGCTTTTTTTTTTTTTTTTTTGTTCTTTTGATTGAAGTGAGTGATTTTCCCCGGTCGCACACCTGCGTAAAACAGATGATAATGCTGTTGGAGTCATTTACGGTGACTTTACTAAGATGAATATGAGCGGCGCTTTCTCATCATGCAAATGTGGCTGCGCGGAGGAAGAATGGAAGGAAAAAAAAAAAAACCTCCCTCCGTCCGCCTCATCTCTGGGGAGAAGTGTTTCTGCAGCGTTACAAAGAAAGATCACCCGTAACCGAGTGATTCAACTCTTTATCGGCAAATGTAAACTTAGACTTTACCGTTGCGGTGACTGTTATTATTATTTGTTTTGGTTATAACACTATATTTGATATGATAGCGAGCATTGCGAGGCCTGGCTACGGGCTGTGGTGGCACCATGCAGCCGTGCTCAGATTGATAGGAGCACATCATCGTTATTGGACAGTCTCCACTGTCACATAGCCCCTAGCCTCAATGTTCTCGTCTTCCTCCGCCGTCTCTCCGTTCTGCCCCTCTTTCCCGTCTCTCCCTCGCTTCCTGTAATAGCCCTTCATTTCCTCTGCCCATTGCCCCTGCAGGCCACATGTAATACTCTGAGTGACCCGACTGGCTGGGAATACACCAAATTTGTCAGGCGCGCGCGCGCGCACACACGCGCACACGCACACACACACACACACACACACACACACACACACACACACACACACACAGAGAATAGAATGGTCAGCCGCATAGGTCTTCCCCTGCCACTAAATGTCACCTGTCATGTGAGACCTGTGGGGACGAGGGGCCGGTGCCTCTATACAATAAGCAGCACCACTGTCATGTAGCAGAACATACACTTACACAAACACAACCGGCCTCGGCAGCGATTTGACTTTTGCCTGGACGGACTATAGATTTAACAATTACGGCCGTTTACCATTTGCAAAACCTTTAAAGCACCGTTTTTATCCATCATCGTAAGGTGAACAACCACGGATTGAAATTATAGGCAACTAGCGACAACTATGATATTTCATAAGCTCACCTTATTATAAGGTCAAAACGATCCTGGTCGTGTTCATTGCTGCTCGTGTTGTCATACAGGGGAGAATTAGCCGCACACTGCAGGTCTTCAGCCGATGTAACAGGTCTCTGGGACAAAGTCTGCGTCACATTAAAACTTTGTTACAGTCTGTTAGTAAGTTTTAACAACTTTAGCTCTAGTGGACAGAGATCTCAGGCGGGGGTTCCAAACACGCCGCTCACTTAGGGGTCATAGGGGTCAAGTGTTTCCGTTTCTACAGTCATTTGCATGTTTGTTGACTCTACACACTCTTCGATTAACCACCGCGGCCTTCTTCATCTGCTCATCCGCCACGTTGTTTAGCTCCTCCCAGTTTGTTAAGCTGGATCTGGATCCAAGCTTGGCCGTTCCTAATCACTTCTTTAGACACCCACACTCATCATGGACCTCTAAGGACTTCATTTGATCTTTTTTATCCTTTTGCTGGTAAATATAGTGGAATGTCTTGGTAAAATTGTTATACACCTACACACTCATAACCATACTGTATATTTAGTGTTATCATATTCAAGAAAACGTGCAAGTGGCTTACAAATACCTTTTATGTCCATAAAAGAGAAAGCATCTGCAGAATACTAATTATATCTCAGAGTGAGAGAAATTAGGTGTTGAGCAAATGGTCCATTAGACGGGAGGTTGTTTTTTTTCTGATTTCCTCACTTTGTAAAGTTTGGATGAACTGATATGATCACCCACGAGTTCTGATATCAGCTCTCACTTTAGGCAAAGTGCGATTACAATGCAACAAGACAAAGCACGCCAGGGATATGGCTGTTCCATCACCGCTGCTATCTTGTTTCATCATTGTCATAAGCACATTTCTCATCTGCCATTTGAAAACATATTACCCTTGCATGTTATCATGGATTTGATAGCAAGGGGCTTCACTCCCCTGTTTTGATATTTATGAATAGTTCCATCAGGGGGATTGGAGATTGTTCTCTCCTGGCTTACATGCATGTGTGTGTGTGTGTGTGTGTGTGTGTGTGTGTGTGTGTGTGTGTGTGTGTGTGTGTGTGTGTGCGTGGTGAGGGATGGAGCAATGTGTGTCATGAGTAACTGACCTGGGACTCCCCCATGTTTAATCTGTGAGCAAAACAGAACTCATCTGCAGGTTGAATATTGAGTATGTGGAAATTCTCACAGTTTCTTGCTCACCTTTTCAAACTTACACACTCACACACACACACACACATACACACACATACACACACAGGCATTCATATGCCAGTGTCTGGAAAATGAAAGTAATGTTTGCCCGTGGTAAAGCCTTTACAAAATGAACAAGTGGCTGGGTTTTCTAATGAATTTCCTCCAGGGGTATGAGCTTTGTGTTTTCCATCCAGTCCTCCTCCACCTCTAAAACTACTTTGTGCTCCACACTTTGACTCGTGCATCGCTCCCACAGTTTCAACTACGCCGTTGCCCTTAAGATATGTTGTATTTTTACACGCGCTCACTGTATTAGAGAGCTGTTCTGCGACGCATGTGAAAAATATTCATGACACTAACTGATTTTTTATGAAGTACTGCGACGGAGATTGTTTAAGCTAAAGAGAATTAACCTGTATTGATTTGCCTCAATCTAATCACAAATAATTTGTAATGCGGTTCAGGCAACAATAGTGTAACATGGGGTGAGGTTCACATGAGTGAAAGGCAGTTTGCTCTCACTGCAGGAAATTGGTGATTTACTGAAGCAGCAATAAAATCAGCCAGACTACATTTATCAACAGGATGTTCTGTGCGTTGTGTAACAAGACACAACTTTTTCCTGATTCTGATTACATGATTGACTACATTGCAGTGACTGTACAGCTTTTGGACGAAGTACTCAGTTACGTCACTTTCCCAAGATCAGTATTTGGCTTTGAAGCTTTTTTTGAAATATTGAAGTATTGAAACATTGGCAGTTGTTCCCTCCGGCCTGCAGGAGGCGATTTCGTATTGGTTGTCAGTCCTGTCGTCTCTATTGTGATGTCATTTCCTGTTTTTTTTTGTATATAACCTTGTCTGTTTTTTAGGCTCTGAGTAGCAGGCCACCAAGGGCTCAGTTATGCGGCCTGTAGAAGCCCTGCTCATATTCAGCACATATAGTACAGTATTGAGTCTTTGGCACTAATCATGTACTGGGCCCACTGTCCCGTCCAAGTGACTCCTTAATATTATCTCCTGTGGGAGGTTCTATGGTCTGAGTCGCGCCGCCTGACCGTAAAGTAACCCCTCACCCCATCTGGAGCTAGTACTGTTTAGGTCTCTCCTCACCATAACTGGTCAAAGCAGATGGCCGTCCATTAAAGTATACTGTACACCTCCAACTCATGTCTCCACACTAAAGGAGGATGAAATGCTGAGCATGACTCGCGTATGAATAAAATGAGACTGAAGTAAAAGTGCACTAAACGCAGCGATGACTCCTGAAGGTGCAGACAGTTCACGGATGACTAATAGAAACCTGCTCAGACGGGTTCTGAAGCCTTTGCAGTCGGGGGCGCAGGGAACCCACTGTGAGACTTCCACTGTGACACGCTGGAGAACGGCGGCGTCTCAGCGTTTGTACACGCTAGTGTTTCATGCGCTGCCAGTTAGATGTCACGCAAACACTGGCTGAAACCATACACTGCGCTGTACTACGTGGCAGGAAGTGAGCCGGCGGTGAAAGATACGGAGCTTGAAGGAAGGAAAAGAGAAGAAGACCCTTCATCCCTCCCTCTCTTCCTCCACCTCCACTCCGTCGTTCTCCCTGTGATCATTAGGAAGTTTTAATTAAAGACTAGAGGATTATTCCAGTGGCCTGCAGTCTTTCACCTTCTCTCGTCATCGCTCCCTCACTCCCATTCCCCGCTTTCATTCCGTGCTGTGTATTTGCTGAAGTGCAGTGATCAAAGCCGTCCACCTACGGAGCCAGTGATCTCGTCCTTTCTCTCGGTCTCCTCCTCTCTGTCGGCAGCAGCAGCTGAAGTCTTCTACATGTCTGGGCCGTGGGTGAATTAGCATCAATATTAAACACAGAGGATCCAAAGCGGGGGTTTGTAAAGTGACCATTTCTAGACTAAAGACACTTACAGTGTTGCTTCATACTTTGCACTATGATGATTTTAGCCTTTTAATATATTTTGTAATGTCTTCCATTGCATAGCAGAAATTACAGGAACAATTTAACCAAGGGCAGGTGCACGGATGAGGGAAACTAAGTATCCTTTTAGACCTGTTGTTGGAAGGTGCACTTTTTTCTCTATGTTTAGGTCTAATGTCATTCATAGAAACAGACGTCACCCTGTTGACAGACTCCTTTTATTATCTGAAAGGTTCTAAAGCCTTGTGATTGGTTCCCAACTTCATTCTAGCAAGTATGACAGTGTCAGACCAAATGTACTGTGTCACGATGGGCTAATTGTCCGGTGTTGATGATGATGATGATGATGATGATGATGATGATGATGATGATGTAAACACGCAGCAACATCTCGCTGAATGTGTGTTCCCAGCTGTTAACAAAGGAGCTCAAAAAGGTTCAACACAAGCAATTGAGCCCAAAATCCACCGCATCATTTGTGGCAACGTCTATTAATTATGATTTCAAGACATTATAAAGCTTTCAAAGTAGCTACGCTATCAAACGACAAGAGTTACTGTACGGCAGTGGACGCTCTCACTTTACTGTACAATATATGTTAAAGCGAAGGGAGTGACAGCATCTCCACCTCAGACGATCCTCCATTCCAGGGCTTAATAATCTTTATACTTTTACACAATAAAGTGATCGTTACTCCAAATTTAAGATGATGGCTTCACAATAGAGGAGAAAAAAAAAACAGCAACACAATGGAATCACTCATCGTGTCACATCAGCTGTCCTAAAAAAGTTGTTTATTTTTGTCAAAGTCCCAAAGCTCTCACGCAGCCCATCCATCTTGGACCTCCAGCCTCCATCAATTACTTCATCCACAGCATCCAGAGGACGAGCACTCCAGACACCTAATCACACACACGCACCTCTAAAGTATTGGCCTGTCGTCTCCCTTTGTCCCAGTAAAACATAAAAAAAGAGGACACAAAGAGCTTGGAGAACAATGGGACAAAGAGGGATGAGGAAGTACAAGTTGGGTGGTGGTGGATGCGGCCTGTCAGATTCCACGCTGAGTGATTGGTGCCCTCACATCATTGTTGCAGTAGATGATATAGTGGACAAAGGTCAACTTTACTTATTATTTTCCAAGCCACCATCTACTGTAACTTTGGGGGTGAGTCGTTACTGTTGTACCGAATCAAGCGGATATTAATTATCATTAAAACCCCCTTTTTTGCAGCTCCTCCGTGTCCGTGGATGGAAGCTAATAACGGAACCGGACACGCGGGTCTGCGCGCTCCGGTCTCGAGCCTCCGCACGCGCCGGGCGCTCGCACTGCTCCATGGCCAGGAGGTGTTTGTTTCTCTTTTAAATGGGCGACGCGCCATATGTGCGGTCATTAGTCTAAAGACCGTCCTTCAGCCGCACCAGAGGACAACGTGTCAATGAGTAGATTAACTAGTGTTCCCCGGCTTTGCTAAAAGACCTTGAATTATAGCAACTTTCACTATGTTTCGCTGGCGTCTATTTTAGGCGGGATATCACACAAATCACGCAGACGCCGTGAAGAATGCGCGGCCTGAGGGGAAATATCGGGACATTTGTTTGGGACGTGCGACCGAGAAGAGAGAAAAATGAGAAAAAAATGAAAACACGCGGCGCTGCTGTGATGTGTTATTGCCAGGAAGAGAGAAATAATTGGAAGTGGCATTCACAGAACACAGGATCAATTTGTATGTTTGCCTTAACTCATGGTTCAAGGTGCTGCTCTTTGCTCCACTTATGGTTTTTAACCTCTATTAGACTGAGGCCTGCTTGACAACGGCTCCTACTGTAGCTGCTGTAAATTGCCAATTTGGGAGCTTATATCTGACCGAGGCCTGTATGTGTCCATTATAGGGGAGTCATTTCTTCCTGTGCCTCGTCTCTGTCACAAACGCATCGACTTGTGGGAACAGCAATCACACACTTGCTTTGTGTTGCCCAAAAAGGATGAAGACACAAACAGGTATTTACATGAGATGAATTCACCGTGGAAGCATGCGATTCATTCAATATTCCAAAATCTTCTAATTCAAATGGCTACAGTATAAAAATAGTAAATAATAACAACCCTACAAAACCTTCCTGTCCAGTCGGACAAAGCTTGAGACAATCGGACTGAATGTCACACTGCAGGTTGTCGTTGGCACCAAGTTGGGCGACCTGCTAAAAGCAGCGCAGCTCGTTATAATGAACAATTTTTTTCTAAAGCCACCTACTGTAAACGTGATCTCTGTCACACACACACACACACACACACGCACACACACTCACACACACACGCACACACACACACACACACACACACGCACACACACACGCACACACGCACACACGCACACACACACACACACACACACACACACACACACGCACACAGGATGTGATATCCAGGCCCTACCTGGGCCCCGCTAGCCCTGGGCCTGTCACTGCGTATGGACCGGCCCATTTATCACGTAATCTGGTGCGGAGAATGGACGGGGCACTATCAGCAATCTGCTATTGATCCACGCCTGAGGCCCCTGCTATTGTTCATCTGTAGCCCCCGACTGGCACCCAGCATTAATGAAAGAAACTAAACAATGCATAGCAATCAGACACCCCCCAAAATCGGCCCATCTCCTCTCTCCCTCTGTCTCGGGCGAAGGAGGACGGGAGCCCGTGGAGGGTTAAGGAGGAGGAAACTTTTTTTCTCCCAGTTTAAGAGAAAACTTTTGTTATTATGTTTCTCTTTGTGAAGGTGTGAGCGGGGGAGAAAAACACATTTATCATGTCAGAGATGCCTCATATCATCCCTGACCCTGTGCGCCAGACGACGGGGTTGATATCGAAGCAACTATTGAATAATGCTCAGCACCATCCTCTGCCTAGGAAATAGAGACATATGTTAAAGCGCTGCTTTTGAAGGCAGTTGAATTTTTGTACATTTTGGCTTTAAATATTGGTGAATTACTGATGGCGTTGAGACATTGGGCATTGTCCAATTAGCTTTGAATGCAGGCTTGGTGCTCTGGGTTTCCTCATTCAGACAGTTGGCGGGAGGTAGTTGCCTAAAATGGTTTCAGTCTTTAAATAAATTTAACCAACATGATGAACCATTTCATAGAAATGATCCCATTTTTCCCCAAAAGGGAAAAAAATCAAATGAAACAGTAGTTGTGATGAAGACCTGAGGAAGTCTTTGTGTGTGGAGTTCATATGTTCCCCTGTGTCTGCATGGGTTCTGTGTGGATACTCCAGCCTCTACCCACATTCCAACAAAATGTGGCCAGGTTTATTGGACACTGTAAATTCTCCCTTATGTTTTGATATTTTGTTATGAATTGACTCAAATATGCAGCACATAAATAAGTCGAGTGTAAAGTTACATTTTAAAAGACAGTAAGTTTACAACTTGATGTCATGTGCAGGAATGTTGCCATTAAGGAACACCTGTGTACATATGTCTGTCTGAATCCCTACAGACACACACACACACACACACACACACACACACACACACACACACACACACACACACACACACACACACACAGACCAATCGCAGTCCAGTGTTTTGGAATCTGGGCCATTTTCCAGATTTCTTGTTTCTGGGCAGGACGGCTCCATCGTAGCAGCGACTAACGCGACCCACAGACGTAGCTCATCCGTCGCTCCTGTCTTTCAATATGCAAAATATTTACTCAGACAGAGGCCAGTCCAGAAATAGGAATGACGAGTGGCTACATGAGTAAACTGACTGAGCCTATTGAGCAACTTTCATCTTATTACTATCTGCCTAGAAAAAGCAAATCTATGCCAATATCCCTTCATGACTGACGGCCAATTGTGTGCTTAGTAAGAATTCTCATAATCATTATTTACCCAATTGCGTCTCACGTCATTGGTTTTGAACAAGAGCTAAATTACATAGTTTCTAAGTTTTGCTTTCAGGTTTTCCTTACACTTGCTGTTTTGTTGTTTAGAAACTTGAACTGGTTTGTCACAGTGCAGCAGTAGCAACCACCCCTCTCTCTCTCTCTCTCTCTCTCTCTCTCTCTCTCTCTCTCTCTCTCTCTCTCTCTCTCTCTCTCTCTCATAAAGCAGTGTGATTGTCCATAGCATCACCATCTGCCAGCTAGCATGAGGTGCAACACTAAGCACTCTAGTGGGATGAATGAATAATAGAATAGTGCTGCGAGTGTGCACATATGTAACACACACACACACACACACACACACACACACATTGTCAATGTTAACTGCGGTGTAAACATTTCAGTCTTCAGGCTGTGACAGACTCCTGGAAGACAGGAGCAGAAAGTGAGACAGACCTGCAAGTCAGTCAGTGGCTGAAACCTAAAGCTTTTTTTCACCACGGTCACTAATTGCTACAATGAAAAAGACTCCACTGAGTAAAACTTACGGCTGGACCCGCAAGGTGCAGCGGCGTTTTTGTTTTCCATTTGTTCCTTTATCTCTTTCTGTTGATAACACCTCGCTCATTCAGCGGCACCATTTTCACACAACATTCTGCAACTAATCCATCTTTATCCGCTAACTGGGGCCTGCAGCCTGAGCAGAGGAACCCAGACTCCCTCATAGGACGCCTCCTCCAGCTCCTGCGTCAGATCCCACGGTGTTTCCGGCCCAGCGTGTCCCACTGTGGATCCTCCGGAGGGGGGGGGGGGGTGTTCTGTGGAACACTACTGGAGCCGCAGCAGCTCCGCTCCGAGCTCCTCCTGCGTGACAGAGCTCCTCGCGCTCTCAAATTGTCCCATTAAGGCCAGTGATGCAGGGGCGAAATTGGTGCGAGCGATTGTTACCAGTAGAAAAGTCATGCTTATTCTAATAGCCTCTACTCTGGTGGCTCCCTTCACAGCCAGCCAGAGGTGTCGGTTCTGTCTGTAGCCTCTAATTGGAGTGATGCTGTGCACCGTGAGCCACATTCCCCGGATCCGCTGGTTACGTTCACGCCGCAGAGACCGGCGCAGATCAAATTCGTGACGGTTCCGACCGCAGCGGACGTGTTGGAGGCCGACCCGTCACAAAGCAGCGTACAGAATTGAAGGTCATAAGTCTGTGTGTGTTTTAAAAACTGTAACAAACCCCATTACATAGCTTGTTTCATGCACAATGATTAAAGTTTAGGCAGAGAAACATATGGATCCCACACATGGCGTCAATCAGTCAGTCATTCTTATGGTTGAAAGTAGGTGTTGATATTTTTGATTAGTGGGGTTTTGCACAGATGCGTCACCCTAAGGTGTCAACATGAAATCTACAGAGGCCTCTTACATTTCTTTACTCCCCTCTGACCATTTAAACGTTCAGGTTTAGAGTGGGAGCTTCCAACTAGTGCAGCCAAAATCCAGGAGGCCACGAGCACAGACAGTAAGTGAGTGAAACAGGAAATCAGGAAATGGATAAGTCAGGCTGTGGGTGCGTCAGGATGTTAGTCAGACAGGGGCTAAGTCAGACAGACAGTCAGAAGTAAGTCAGACAGACGTGTATCCTCCCCCGAGGGCTTCAGGGGGAAGGGGCTGTGGGAGAGGCAGCAGCCAGGAGATAAGGCTTCCACGTGGGGCTGCTGTCGTGTAATTCCCCCCTCTAATACAGCCCGGCCCTGGTTCTCAGCTCAGCCCTGATCTGCACAACCTCTCCTGAGACTCAGCTGTCACAACCCAGCCTCAGCACGACTGTGAGCAGCCACACACTTGCACGGAGCGAGCGAGCGAGAGAGAGAGAGAGAGAGAGAGGGGGGGGGAGAGAGCGGGCGGGCGGGCGAGCGAGCGCAGAGGTGCTCACATGTGTGTGTCTGTGTGCAGATGCGGAGCCACGTGTGTCACTTTCTGTGAGCAGCTCAGGCTGAAGGTAAAGCCAGACAGGTTCCTGGAGGGAGAGAGGATCAAGGCGCAGCGCGTTACTATGATCCGCGTGCTTCCAGCACATGCAGTGTGTCTGGCTTTATATGTGCATGTGTGAGTAAATGCCTGTTCTCATACATGCTGCAGTAAAAGAGAGGGGAAAACCATAATAATAATAATAAAAACCATGAACCTCTGTATGTTGCAGAATAAGAACCCTATTCACTTGAAAGACGACATCATCTGATTCTAGCTTTGATTTTAAACTGCACCCCTGTTACCTTCAGGTACCTATTATCGTGGGAGAAAATCTTGTAAATGATCCGTAAATCCAAATTCTGAGCTTTTAACCCTTGGTGGCACTTTGATCAAACATTTATATAAAATAATACGATGATTGTCCCACCTTAGACGTGTTGTGTGCGAGATCAGGGTCTCACAAATGCCAAAAGACGACCACTTCACTCAAACCCAACTTGCACAGTTGCAAAAGAGCAGTTGTTGCCCGTTAAATTTCTCGAGACAAGAGAGAAGAAGAAAACCCCAGGGACCACATAGACGGAGCTCGGCGGCCGGCGGGATTGCAGCGGATGGCATCACAGCCTTGTTTCCTCTCCCATCAGCTTCTCGGGCTCTGAGAAGGAAGAAGTTCATTTAAATCCCACATCAGCTCCCATTGTCTAGTCCGTCACTAACACTTTGGACTTGGCTCCCCTGGTTCTGGCCCGGCTGCCGTCTCCTCTCGCCGCTGGGACGGCGTCGCAGGCCGCGAAGACGGCGCCAGGCTGACGCAAGGGCGCACAACACAAGTACAGTGCACACACATTCACACAAAGTGTGTGTGTGTCATTATACAGTAAGCAAGAAGTGGCCAAAACTGAGATATGACCCCTGTACTGGACAGTAGGACCCTCCCTCCTTTGACCCTGTGGTCCAGATGCCAGGACCAGGATGTCCTCACAGACAAACACAAGAAGCAAAGGTGTAGCGAGAGCTCCTCGGCATCTGTGGAATCATTTTAGGATATTTTTCTCATGGGGACCCAGAGCTCAGGTTGCTGACGGCCGCTGGGTCTTACTTCAGTTTTAGAGCGAGCAGAGGGTTGTGCTGTGTTCACTGTATGGGCTGTTTGTTGCGTTTTAACGTCCACCAACAAACTGTATCGTGTGCCGTTAATACGTTTGGACTGTGTACCGTACATTCGTTATGCGTACATTTACCTCATCCTGTTCATCGGATTCTGACCTTCGCGCCTCAACATCTGTCAGTGCCTCTAGTTCTGTTTATTGCATCGCACAACATGGATTTCACAAAGATCTAAGCACCACCGTACTATTTAAGCGTTAACAGCGTGATGTCATGTGAGTAGAAGCTGTTGTTTACGGCCATTTAGATTCCAGCTGTATCCAAGGCCGGGGCTCAGAGGCACGTCGTCAGAGGGGGGGGGTCTGTGTCCAGATCCAGATGGGTCCACATGCAGCAAAGACTAATGATTCCTTCAACTAGACCACATGTGTCACGCTATTAAATACACAGAAGTGGTGGACGCGTCTCAGGCAGCCATCATTCAGTGGTTCAGCTGCTTGAATTGATCCAGTCTTCCAGACAACCATTAGGTTTAGATCATCTCATTGCAGACCAGAACCAATTTGATTTATTGTTCCATTATCGATGAGAATAATACCAATATTTTTTTAACATCTATATGTTAAATATACAAATTGGATCTGTTAACAAAATGAAAGGTAAACCATGAATTATTGGACTATTGTTCAGTCTTCATGTAATCATAAACATCCTTGTGTTGTTGTTTTCTTGTTTAGCTGTTACCATGTTTCCACTGTGTCCTGAGCATCGCTTACAGTAGTATAGTGTGCATACAGTAGTTTTGTATATTTACTATAATACACATTTTATTTGTTTCCTATACAATATTAGTCCAACAGTAAAGTGGTAGATTTTCTTTTTCCAATGAGTGCATCCACAAGAATTTTCCTTACAGCTCCCACTTTATTCAAAAGCCAGAGAGTTGTTGTCCTGCTCAACACCGGGTCATTATGTTCACATCCCTTTATCATTTGCATATAGACAGTCTCCACAAATACCTGTAGTCACACCAGCACGCTCGCCTCAATTTGCCACTATATTGGAGCACACACATGCACAAACAAACACAGATGCAGTCACAAACACACACACACACACACACACACACACACACACACACACACACACACACACACACACACACACAGAGCACAAGGTGGAGATCGTGATTTGTTTTTTGACCTCCAAAAGTTATGCTGTTTTCTGTACTTTTGTCTCATAAAAATGGGCCAGATCACATGCACATGCAGCAAAAGAAGTGTCTGAAACACACACGCACACGCACGCACACACACGCACACACACTATAGTATGTTCACACATGCCCTGGACAAGGTGAATGTGAATTAGCGAGGGGACCTTGCCAAAAACCTTCAGGCTGACACCGATGCCCTGCGCGTCCTCAGTTGTGTGTTTGCGTGGAGCCGCACATCAACGGCCGTGCATGTGTGATGTGGATCTTTTGAAATGTAATAGTGCATTTTAGAATCTGCTACACAAAGCACATTCTGAAACTGTGGCATGTCCATTTAAGCAAACATTTGACTGGGTGCCTAGAGGTCAGGGGAGCTTTTTAAAAAACATCGCCTCCGTCTCACAATCGCTCGCTCTCTCTCTCTCTCTCTGTCTCTTCCCCTCTCTCGCCCCTTGGACGAAGCCAGGAGCAGGTGAAGGTTGACCTGTGTCCTCCTTGGCTTCTTCCCTCCATCCCAACGGAACAGCAGAGTAGGGTCACCATCTTTTTTGATTTCATCGGAAGATATTAGCTGGTCAAAAATGATAAATGTGGCATTGGGAGAGAATCTGTTTAGTGTTGTATAATCAGAGGAAATCCAGCCCCCCCCCCCCCACAAACCTTCCACCAAACTTGTTTCAGGCTTGATGACCTTCCAGCAGGTAAAAACAAATTAAACACACAATGCTGTCTTTGAGTTCGCAATCTACAATCGGAGGTTGTCTCAAGGGCACGCTGGCTTCACGCTGCTGTACACACACACTGACACACACATGTACCCTGATGGGCTCTCTAAACTTTACAATGGTGTCCCTGCTCGCTGCTACTGTACTGTATACATGTATCTAAGCTAACTGCGCCTAGAAGTAAGAGCTCTGTAACTCTGTAGCCAGTTTAAGGTAGACAAGTGCCTGTAATGCACTAAATACTAAAACTTGGCTTCTCAAAAAACCTTGAAGATTCAGAATCTGCACAATCTGAGGTTCCTGTGAGAACAGTATTACACAAATTCACAGATTAAACGCCTTGGTTCACTTGGGTTCTGTAGGGATTGAGAACCTATACTGTAGCTATATGTGTCTTTGAATCATAGGGGTTGAGTTCCTTGCATCAAGAAAACAACACACCTTTGACAAGAGTCATTTTGAAAGTAACTTTCTGACAATAAACACAAATTTAGGCTTGGATTGAAGTCACTGGTTCAAACTCAGGTCCTTCTTGCTGTTTTGACATTTTCTGCAACTTTTATCTCCAATGAATCTAATGATCCCTAATGGTCTGCTCATGGATCTCAAGCAACCTCCACACTTTTCATTATTCAGTTGATGACTTTTGGCTTCTGACCTTTGGCTGGTGTTCATCATCATCATGGATGTTCTCACAGATAACGAATCTGCTGTGTCAGGGATCCGACAAATCTTAAAACATCCATATGCTGCATGGTGTGATGGCTCCTGGGTGGTCTGCTGCTAATCTGACTTGGCCACAGCATGGCTACATGCACATCAGCCAAGAACAAAACAAATAAACTAACACGGCCAAATCCTCACTCATTTCTAGGGAACATGTGCAAATTCACAGAAGAAGAACACAGTCCTGAAGAGGCCCACGTTTGGAAGCTGGTGATGGTTTGGACCACGACCGGAGTTTGAATGACAAATTATTATTCATAAATTGAGCATATGAGTACATTAGTATATTTAGAACCACAACCAGCCCAATCAGCTTTATTAACTGCATTAGCTGCATAAAAATGGAAGCTTGTTTCTGTTTTCCATCCATACGCGCCCCAATGCAAAGACAAAGCGTGTAATAATTACAAGGCCGATGACGGTGGTGGCGCATGGAGAAGCCGCGCTGAAGCTATCGCACGGACAGATAAATTCAACGCACAATTATTCATCCGGGGACTATAGCATGTAGATTAATGAGTTTGATAACCCGGAGCTTTGCACCGAGCTCCTGCCGTCGCCCGGCCTCGCTTTCCCTTTTCTTTCTGCTCCAAGAGCGCTGCCACTGATAGGATGGTAACAGAATGGAGAGGTGGTGATCGCTAGGTGGACGTGTTCACAAGGACAGATAAGGAGAAAGTCCTTAGAAGCGGCGACATCGCTGCTCAACAAGGCTGTAATGCTTTCGTGCCTCAGCTGTTGAACGCTGACACTTCATCCGTCTGCCGCGGCCGGCGCTTTATGAAACACGTCTATTCACTGCTTTGGCGGACAGCGGTTTAAAGATCTTTTCCAATTTCCTACATTTCCCAGAAGTCACTGAACCCTAAAAGCCACGAAGTTAGGTGTAGAGAGTGAGACGTGGGGCTCTAACCTTTGTGATGGGCTCATCTCAGCGTGCAGTGATAACCACACTCGTATCCACTGTCTCGGCTTAGATCACTGTCCCATCCTCAAAGGTTATGAATTACACTCTACATAACTCACTGGGGTGAATTGTACGTCGGTTTCTGTAGCAGCCAAAAGCTGAGATGGTGAATGACTGGTAACGGAAGCTTCAAGGGTATAGATGTTGAATCATTTATGGTCACATATGGCTGGTACCCAACTCTTCAGTCGTCCTGAGTTTGTCTTGTCTTTTTCAATATGTTGCTGTCAAACTACTGTCAAACTGTTGTACTGTTTCTTTAAAGAAAAGACGTTTGATCATGTTAATCATCATCAAGGGGCTGCAAACGTACTGAGATTCTAACAGAAATGCTTTATTTCTGACCTTTACTTCATCACGGCCTCTAAAAATGTTTCAGACTTGCTTTTCTGTCCGGCAAAATAATAAAGTCTGATACACAATGAAACAAATTGCTCTGAAAAGGTTTGACCCTCGTATATTCGCTCCATCGTAGTCACCTGGAGCGGTTTTTAAATGAGGAATAACTCATGGTCTTGTTAAGGTTTCTCACTCGCTGGTCCAACTCATCTGCAACCATCTCAGCTGGGCTTAAATCAGGCTAGAAATATGATGTCTGTCTCATAAATCTGCGCGAAAGCTAAATGTGCTTCAATGATAAACATACTGTGATCAAATAATGAATACAACTCATTCATTTTTCACTGTTTTTAGTTCTGAACAATAAAAAAGGAGAAAACAAAGAGAACATTTCCGAACCTTTGCTGCACGACTTTCTCCTGTTTTAGTAGAAAATCACACACTATTGATGGAAACACTGGGTAAATGAAGATCATTTTATTTAAAGGAGGGTCAGATTTAAAACTGGCGTAGTGCTAATGGACCAGAAGGATTTCTTTTCTTTTTTTTTTTTTTTTCTGACAGCTGCATTTATGCCAGAAACACACGGGAATCACTGCGCAGACACACACGTGCGCAGGCTCACACTCAAACACACACCGTTTAAATCGGGAGTGCGGCCTCATCGGAGTGGCACGTAGTCATCCTGAATAAAATGGAGTGGCATTAATATTAATACCAGTAAAGTGCCTTTATAATCAGACAGTGTCCTGTCAGCCGGCCAAGTGGGGCTGCTAGCATGTCACACACACGCGCACACACAATGTAGAGTAGCAGACTGAGAGAAGGGCGTACAGAACCGCAAATATAACATGTAAACAAATATGTACAGTACACACCAAACACACTGTGTATTGAATGCATGCACGCTGGTATATTAAGATTTAAATGTAATGCAGAAACTTCCTACAGCATCGTTCAGTGTTCCTCCCCTGTCGCGTACTCGTATCTGTACACACTCTACTGTAATCTAATGTACGCCTCTAAGACTGCTATGAACGGAAATGAAACCCGATTTCAAGATTGAGAGTGCGAACTCGTGCACAATGTCAGCAAAACCTGTAGGAAGGAATCTGTAATTTAGTCATAATAGATCTCATCTCGCTCTCATCAAGCAGCGGCATAAACACGGTGCGCATTAAGGAGGATGTGCACGCAGCCACGGGCTTCGTTAATCACCGCAGCAGCGCTCTGGCTCTTTGGGTTGAGTTCGCCTGCGAAACCTCGCTGAAACGGATCAAATGCAGCAGAGTCGACGACACCCTTCATCGCTGCTGTTATATGATGTGTTGTAATCAAGCAAGGTTCTGAAAAAAGGAGTAAAAACGCTCACACTGTTCCAAAAATAAACATATCCAGTACTAAAACCTGGAATGTCTTGAAAAAGAAACTAATCAACAACAACAACAACAGCAAGTGATGACAGAAACGTTGAAAAAATGCAAACAAACAAAACATGAGCTGAGTGACTTGACAATAAATGAAATAAAACATTCTCAAGCAATTTATTGATGCAAACATCTAGACCAAAGTTTCCCATGTTTCATGAGCGCTAAGTACTTCTACTCATCAAGATTTGCAACCCAGCCAAAATTATTATTTTCCTCTTACGTCAAGTTGTAAAATTTGCTCGGTCGTAAAAAACCAACCTGATGTGCCAAGCGTTTGAAAACGTCAGTTCATTTAAACTGGAGGCACGTTGGGACCTCTGACACTGATCCATCAACCCGGCAAACACACACACACACACACACACACACACACACACACACGCACACACACACACACACACACACGTGCGTTCCCCGTTCTCTCCATAGGCCTGATTCAGAGTGGATTCACTATGCAGAAAGCTCCCACAGAAGGGAATAGACCTGGCTCTGAGGTTGTAAATAAAACGCTGGCTGTTGTTTCCAAAGAAGCTCCTCGGGGACAGGCCGAGGGCTCCGGAGCTGGCTGCGTCCATAAAACAATGAAATACTGTGAGAGGTGATGGCAGCAGCAATGAGACGGGACGCTCTGAGTATTTCCAGATGAACCCTCACCACCGCCGGGGTGGAACACCCACCGCTGTGGAGAGCGGGACGGCCAGGGTCGGCTCAGGTATGTTCTCCCTCTGGAAGACGTTCTGCTCCTGAGTTCATCTCTTTAATTGCCGCGGTCACGTTTGGGGGACGAGGAGGCGAAGCAGCGGCTCCGTCGTTTCACCGCGAAGGCGACGCGGCGTCAGCGCGGCTCATACACAGCGCCATTGAGATGTCAAACCTGAAAATGAACCGAGTTGTAGTTTTTAGCCGTGATAAATTATTTTAAGTGCGCCTTAACATCTGGAGTTCACTTCTTGCGCTTTTCAAAGGGGAGATAAAATCGGTCCATTTATTTACATTATTTAGACCAAAGACAAAGTTTTGAGATCAAGCAAAGCAAAGGCGGCAGAACTGAGCTGCTCAACGCACAACGTGCCTAAACTCATACAAACAAACACGTGTTGGCATAAAGCGGTCACTCAAACATCCAGAGTCACTTTCACATCAACACATTGTCTGTGAATCCATAGTTATGGGCCGTATGTGCCCTAAAAACGCAAGAAGCAAACGTACAGAGAGCACTAATGGTGGCGCCTGATAGGATGTCGGTTCCAGTCCTGCGCCCAGTGAGCAAAGCAGAGATTCCCACTCCGGGTCGTCTCCCGCTGCCCTCAGACACTCACATTCTCATGCTCACGCATGCAGTAGGTCACCCGCACCTGCTGCACAACGCATGCAGAGGGCCCTGAAGAGCAGGTGCACGTCGGCGGTGACGGCTTCCCGCTAAACGTCTCCTCGGGAGCCTGTAAATATTGTATCAGTCGGCCTGTCGCTGGTCAGAAGCAAGAAATTATAATGACACATAAGGAAAGGATCATTGTCTATTCATGCGACAACATTCGCCTCTTTTCTAAGCAAACTCAAATATTTATCAGCTGTGGAAAAAGAAAACATTCAATATTATCAGTGGCACTGAAAAATTGACCATGAAGATTTTTTTTAAAAAAGAAGTAAAAAGAAAACA
Source organism: Betta splendens (assembly GCF_900634795.4). Lineage (NCBI taxonomy): Eukaryota > Metazoa > Chordata > Actinopteri > Anabantiformes > Osphronemidae > Betta > Betta splendens. Next base: position 8,222,588 of record NC_040883.2, on the reverse strand, counting down.
CAATATCTAATAATAGCACCCAGAGTGACTATGGTGGCAGCATTATGGTTGGCTGCTTTTTATTGCTTGTTATTAGATCCTGGCAAAACAATTATTAGTCTTATACTTTTTTCTGCGTTTGCTGGTAACACAAAAGAATTAAAACAGTGCCCTTGGGCTGCACAGCCCTACTGTAGTGATTAAAAACAGGAAATTGTGATGCATAAGCTATTAGACAAAACCATAATCAGATTCATTAATTTCCTTCATTTCTAAAGGGCTAACAGGTTTTCTTAAAGTGACACGGGCTGTGAGATGCAACAAAAACACCAAGGCTCTGCAGAAAGGTGTGTTTTTATGTTCATCCAGACTGATTATGAGGCATGGAAAGTGTCTGTAACTGTGGCCTGAAGACCTGATTGTCATGTGTGATAGCTATTGAACTGTTTAACTGAAGTCGACCTAAAGTCTGCAAATGGCCATTGCACGAACAAAGCCAGATAATAGAGCTCCCCGGGTCTCCTGTTTGCCTGCTCTTGTCCTCTGACGCTACCTTTACTATTTACTTGGCTGTGCATGTGAGCAGCAGCAATTTGCCCCAGCCTCCTCAGAAGGCTACAGAGAGAGAGAGACATATATACATATACATCTATATATATTAAGCCATTGAAAACCAGATGAAAAATTAACTAACTAGAAACTAGGAATGACCACAATCAATTCTGAAACACTGCACAAAATTAATTAGATTTTTGCATGGTGTGTGTGTGTGTGTCTGTGTGTGTGTGTGTGTGTATGTGTGTGTGTGTGTGTGTGTGTGTGTGTGTGTGTGTGTGTGTGTGTGTGTGTGTGTGTGCCCACCTCATTCCTCCTCAGCCCAAATGATTAACTACAAATTACTGATCTCACACCACAACATCGCCTTTGTTGTATATATGAGAACCATACATCAATATCAATCACCATGGCAACCGGTGACGAGTTACTTACTTTAATTAGTGATCTGAAAAAATGCAAACAACTGCAATGACACTTGGTCTTTAAAGACAATAATTACATAATACTGTATATTTTACTTTCTTTCAGTGAAAATGAAGACAATTTCAAAATTAACTCCAGTCACTTCTAGTGACCTGTATGCGTCAGTACACAAATGCACGCTGAAGCTTCTGATTAGTAAACTTTTCTCCACTACACAAATATCAGTTGCTCAAAAGGTGGTTTACCTGCTTAACCTGTAGCTATACTGTTAATAGGAAGCATCATATGTCCAGTCATGTTCTTGGCTTGTCAGTAATTGTACCTTCTGGCTCCTGAAAAAGATCTATGGACTAAATTTATTCCCTGTTAAAATAAGTTCAATCAGCAGTAAAGCAGCTGGGACAAAAGACAACAAGTTGGCATTTACTAGCAGTTTAACTATCAACCACCTCTGTACTGCTCATAATGTTCATGTCACTATCATTTGTGTTGCAGTCAACAGTAATGACGTTTTCATCTAAAGCCTTCTCTGTAAATCGTGTTCAATAAAGCAAGATGACAATGAGCTTCAACGATCAAGATCCTGCTTCCAGGGTGGACCCAGACAATGCTCAGCATCCAGTGAGTGATGGAGTGAATGGAGACGGTGGCTTGTTCTGTGCTCTGTGTTGGAGAGGACGAGCTGCTGCAAGCTGGGAAAACGCAGAGCGAAAAGGGTTCTGTTCAAACAGAGCGCTTGGAAACGCTAACTGGGTTCACTGAGTATCTGAGTATCTGTTCCACTGTGTGCACAATAAGGACGACAGTGACTTTACGCTCCAAATGCAAAACGCTTTCGCTGCCTAAAATGAATCAAAATCTAGTTCCATCTGGTAAAAGTTACACAACGTGACAGCTTGTCTGTGGAATCAGTGCACATGGGTCAGGCCTCTTCGTCGCGCAGACATTACTGGGCTTTGGCCACAAAAGACCCTGTTGACGGCTCAACACGGTCTTTGGAGACGAATAATCACCACCAGGAGCTGCAGGAAAGACATGCTTCCAACGCATCACCTTTCAGGACAAAACATTTAGTTGCTGCCTAATAGAGCCCACCCGCTAATGAAGAGCTAATGATAATAATCCGTTCACCTGTCAGTGCCCTGATCAGGGCATCCTTCTGTTGTGTTGAGCAAAACATGCTGTAAGTAGCACGTTAGCCAAGGAACAGCAGCAGCCACAGTGTTTGTTACAGGAAGTACTGTTAGACACACAATGCACAACGGCTGCAAGAAAATAGACGAGGAGCTCCAAAATGCTAATGGACATGTGTGTACGACAGAACGAACCATCTCCCAAACTGCCTGGACAGTTGCACGTGTTGTACTTTTTGTGGCTGAAATGCGTTTCTGCGTAGATGCGGAACGGCGACGCTCGCGCTTAATTAGCGCTCATATCGGCGCGTGAAGTCCGGCTCTCAGTGTCTTTCATTCAGCACTTTGCTCTGTCAGTAGAAATATGCTGCTTAAAACAGCCAAGCTTCTGAAGCGCTCATCAGAAAGGCTACAAACTTTCATACAGCAGAGACGCAATTAAGTACAAAAAAAGCAGATGCTTTTATCAACCCGGCTCTTCAACACACTCACGCGCACCCTTCAGTCTCCCGCCCTGTGAACTTCAATCCGTCGCTCTAACTTGAGGACAAAAGGGACCAGATTTTTCTTTGGAGTGTTTGGGGGGAGAAAAAAAAAAGTAAAAGAAACCATAGAAAAACATGACGTCTGGACTTGTCGGGAAGCGAGGGCTCAGACGGTTCCAGTGCTCAGGGGGCCTCCGTGATCTGATATCTTTTTAATTAACGGTATCCCATTCAGCCACTTGAAGGAACAAAATAAAATGGGAAAGAGAGAGAAAGAGGGAGAGACTTAAGTTGTGACAGCTCTAATTAATGTGCATGGAGGCAAAAAGCACAAAAAAAATTAAAAAAAAAGGAAATGGGAGAAGACAAGCTGATCTCAGAGCGAACTGGTGAAGGATTCATTAGACAGGCCAGTCCGTCTGAAAGACATCAAACACTGCCTTTTCTCCATCCTCTGTACCATCCTTTAGATTCTCCATTTCAGTCTTTTCTCTAGATTCAACTTGAATTAATTTATTTATTTTATTTTTTGATTTTTTTTTTTTTGTTTTTGGCCAGAAAGTGGTGGAAGACAATGTGAGAGAAGGCGATGAAAGGAGAAAGACAGAGGATGAATTGCTGAGTGTGGTAGAAAAATGAACCGAGAGGAAAGGAAACAGAGATGGGAGGATAGTAAGGAGGGAGAGATGGGGGTGGGGGGAGGAGGGGGGAGGGGGAGAGGGGGGAGAGGGGAACGCAGCCCAGAGCTGCCACTTCACAACAGGGGAGATGAATGACTTCTTACCTCTGGACACTGGGCTTTAATGAAACCTCCAGAGGCCAAACAATGGCATCTCTGACACACACACACACACACACACACACACACACACACACACACACACACACACACACACACACACACACACACACACACACACACACACATCATGCACATTCGCAAAAGTGTATGCACATGTAGGTTATTCCCTTGCACGTCTGCAGACAAACAGTAGCAGAGATGGACTGCATTCATGAACAGGGGAAATACAAAACCCAGGACACACGTGTGTGTTTGCTCACACATGCTGAGTTGTGTGCTAGCGAAACGGCACAAACAAGACAGTCGCACGCATGCACGAGCTAAACGCTGCAGATCTAACGCACGTGCAAAGACACACTGCTAAGGCAGCGGTGGTGCTAGTGGAGGGGATCCAGACAAACATGGAGCCCACCTCTGGTAAAGCAGGTCGAGGAACTCCCCTAGCAACCCAACATCCCATAATAGCATCATACCGTGGCTGCAGACCTTAAAGCCTTCTTCTATAGCAATAAACTGTCTCGGTTTTGGGTTCCAGTTACTTCTACATTTCTGTACATATAATATAATTTACATATATTGTTTTACTTACTTTACTTGTAATGAAATATGTCAGAGTGTTGCATCATGGGGAATGTAGTTTTTTGGGAAATATGAGAATTACCATCAAGTCACAATGTTTAAACCTTTGCCGATTTCAGTTTTGATTATTATCTTCAAGCAAATCTAAGATTTTCAAACACATCTAAGACAGGCTTTACTGATCCCCTTGATTTGAACAAGCAACCTCTGTTTCCTTGAAAAAACACTCCACCCACTGAGCCACCGGGCCACTCCCTCTGGCTCCCATTAATAGTTTCCCACCAGTTAATTCAAGCCTCCCTTGCAGCAGCGGATGATATCATCTCCGACGAGGCCGTAGTGGAACTGGTATCTTCCAGATTCCAAATAACTGAACACACTTGCACAAATGTCCCACGTTTGTCACGAAGATCATATAAAATCTGCTGACCCCTAACATTTGTGCTCAAGCCTTAATTCCTCACACCCCATTAATGATTATGATCATTCTCCCTCACAATGCAGCGCCGCACAATAGACCTGTAATTGTGGAAATAAATTGCCCTGGAAAAGTCCGAGTGTCTCCATGTTGTGGTCCGTCCCTCTCACTTATGATGATAACCTTTTATCCACCGGACTGCTTCGGCGCGGAGAGCGGCTTGAAAAGTTTGGGGCCTTGATTGATTCCTTCCAACTTCCCCCGGCCGTCTCCAGACTACATTTGCAGAGTCAATCACCAGCGGCGAGTGATTTATTGGCACTGGTGGCATTTCCGTGCTACGCCCGTCACTGCCCGCCCACCGCCGCCGCCGCCGCCGCCTCCCAGTCCATCCATCCCTCCCTGTAATACCCTCAATTAATGCATCAAGGCAAGTGCCGGGTTATCGTTCCCCATCCTCCTCCATCCTGCCGCACTCCGACGTGCCTCCATCCCTTCGTCCCTCTCCATCATTCTCAATTAAAGGGAGCTGGATGGGTAGCTCTTATCTCCGCTTATGAATATGCAAGCGCCTCTTATCCGTTCACCGAGCAGCAGGTAAAATAGCTACCAGGGCTCCACGCGCTGCATAGAAATGAGCTTCTGGGATGTGGCTGGTTGTGTTCACTGCGCACGGTGTTACAGTATGTAATAAGTTTACACAGTAACGCTTTAGAATGTGTCTGTTTTGTTCACTATTACTGATTCCTCGAATGTGTAAACAGTAAATGTCCTAAATCCTTTAACATTTCCTTCCTTTTCCTCAAGAAACACCGGTGTGAATATTTAGCAGTTTCTTACTTAGACCCAGTAAAAAGGGAATAAAGAGCAGCAGCCTGAACAGCCAATCAGAGCGGCCCCAGTCACCGACTGTACAGCTCCTCCAGTTATAGAGCACAATAGAGCGGCCGACGGAGGTCCGGCTGCTGCTAAGAGCACAGGACATCTGCACAAAGGGAAATGTGCTCATTGATGTATGTTAATGGCTGACTGACAGCTTGGTTCTAAGGTTGAGCTGCAAATTACACACACTGGACATTTTCCAAGCACCAGCGCTCCAGCAATGAAATGCTGGCAAAGCTAATTGTTATTGAGAAGAACTCAAACAGCATACTGTTGAAAAACAGGTTCACAAAATGTGTTTGTACCGGTCACATGTACAACTAACTCCATGTATTACACACTGTACACTGATACATTATTTCTCAAGTAACCAAACAGAAAACATGCTCTTAAAATGTTAGCTTTCCACTGTAGTTTTAATTGTACTTTCCATTAATTCTTAAACTTTGACCCTGAGAATACTACAAATAAATAGTTTCCATTTCATTATCTTTGCTTTCCTACTGTGGACAGTTGCTTTGCTGTTTCTTCATTCCCTCACATTCTTTAGTCACATGATGTCTTATAACAATGAAACTGTAATATACAACAAAAAAGCCTGTAAATGCACATGTTTTTTTAATGCATGTGCATCTATTGTCTTATCGCAGGTCTACATAACTGCAAAATCCTATAGGTTGCTCCCAAGTGCTGTTTACTTGCCTTTGCCTTTAACTCGTAATAGAATTAGGCTAAAGCAGTAAGATACTGAATTTGTGTTTACATATAAAGCATAAATTGCTTCAATCGATCATAGAATGAGGATTTATTTTTCTTTTGTCATCATAAAGAGTGGATGCAAAGAAATTTCTGAATAAAAATCTTTATTTACAGTAAGAAAGTTTTATATTTTTGCCCTGAGTGTCGGATTGTTAGTTTTTTCCTTGTTTGAGATATTTCCAGAAATCACAGCAACAGCAAAAGAAGGAAACGAAAGAGAAAGACTTTCCCTTCAGCAGAAAAGGAGGACTGGAACGAGCAGCCAGGGATTTTAGTCATGGGTAACAGCGCCATCTATAGGATGTGTTAAGAAGCAAGAAAAGAGGCAATAACGCCTTTCCTGATCATTAAAAATGGTATTGTAAGACATAAAGGCAGATATGGAGTAAAAGTGTGATAATGAGAATACAAAAATAATGTTACAGGAACGTTGAAAGAGGGTAAAGAACAGATTCAAACAGAAACATATAAGAAAAGGAAAACTAAGAAATGAAACAACAGGGAGAGAACAGGAAAAAAGAGACACTTAAGAAGTTAAATAAATATTTTGTAAAATTATGAAGATCAAATTCAGGAGGAGAAAGAGGAAGCAGGACTCACAAATGATATTCAAAGATAATTCCCTTTCCACTTTATCGCTTGTATTAAGCTGCTCTGTTTCTGTTGTTGTGTCACCTCCAGTAGTGCGCTCCTTTATGTCGGGGGGAGGGAAGTGATGGAGACGGCCTGCAGGCTCCGTGTCACTCACATCAGCAAATGTGTCAGTGGATTTGACATATGTCTGATATGTATGTCACACACACACACACACACACACACACACACACACACACACACACACACACACACACACACTCGCCAACATAGCCGAAGGCCCACCATTGGCTATTCCCTCATTTCACACACTTAGAGCTGTAGCCTGGGGCGGCCAACGGGGCCACCCTCAGCTCCAGCGCACACATATACGCTGCGCTTGAACCAAGCAGGAACACGGGCTCCCGCTCCCGTTTAATGAGCGCTCCACACATATGCACACACACGTTTGTGTGCGCGGAATATAGGCCAACGTATATTCTGTGAATCGCGCAAATCCTTTGTGATAGCATCGGTATACACATACATGGATACGTTAGGATGGATGAGTGTGTTTGTTGCGTGGCGTCCCCTCTGAACCACACGGTTCTAAGTTCAGTGGCAAAACAAATCTAGCTTCATTTAGCTGTGACGTGCGTAGTGTTTACAGCAATGCATCCACGCCACAGCTGCTTCAGCAGTGAAGGGAATATTAAGCGAAATGTTTGGTATTTGGAGAAATGCAATTATTGGCAGAATCGATTTGCTCTTTTTTCTTTGTATATACTTCTGGAGAAAACGTGCGTGTTTTTATTTTAGAACTTGGTTTTAATAGATGTGGGGTTGAGTTTTTGTAGGTGGAGTTTGTTTGGGCGCACCTGGGGATTTGTACGAAAGACCATTGCCAAAACATTCTAAGTTAAAAATGTCACAACCTCTAGCTCAAAGTTTCTTACTTTCTATCACTCATCTCATAATAGCGATCCTATGCTTTAGTTATTTTTTCAAATGGAAAATGGTTCTTTGATAGTTGTGGGATGTTGGTGAAGAGCTGAAGGGAGATGTTAAGATTAAGCCAAGATTAAGATGAACTTTTCTTTTAGACATGGGGAGACGGCATTTGACTACACAGGTAGTCACATGCTCACCAAAAGAAGTTGAAGTAAGAGTAATTGTAAGTGCTATTTTATACCTAAGTCTAATTTCTGAATGTTGAACCAAGAAGTTAATTTAATCTTTGCTTCCAGCTTTTCTGTTTGAAGAAAAAGTGCTGCTGAGGCTGAAGAAGTCGTTTTGATTAATTCCACTGTACCAATGATTATCCCATATTATACTGTAATTTGTGCTCCTTGCATTATGTCTCATGGCTTACGTTTGTTACCTGTTGGTTGATCACTCCCTAAGTCGTATTATTTCCACGGTAAATACAAATCAAGTTTTGCCACCCCATCGCCGTTCCTGCCACTTATCAGCAGCCTTCTAGTTCACCCCAATTAAACATGAGCTCTGGCTGCCCTTTATAAAACATCACCTTCCTCGTGACAAATTAAACATTACTATTAGAGCTAAAGATTGGACTGAAAGACTCTCTTTTGCTCTCTCTCCCTCTCTCTTCCAGTAAGCAATAACCCAGGCTCTAATTAGCAGCAGGCCTGAATCTCCAGACTGATTTGGTTCAGGCCAATTTGTCTGTATTATTACCTGGGTGACATTCAGCTCTGCCGTCTTTACATATTTTCAGGGTTTATTCTATTAAAAAAAAAAAGATTTTCGTCTCCAAACGAGCAAACTGATCTCGTATCCTGTTGAGAAATTCAATTGCATTCAAAGCGTTCTGTCACTTTAACAGAAAATATGAAGACGCATGCCAGTGAGATAAGGTTATTCTTCAGATTAATTACTTATTAATATGACTGAAAATAGAACTCAAGGAACAAAAACACATAATCCTATCGATAGATGTTAACAGTGGCTCTATTTGTGAGAATACGGTTTATCATCCAATATTGCAAAGGTCTCCAATCAGGTGTTGTCCCAAAAGGATCATATGCCTTTGTACTAAACTTTATGGAATTCATTCATGAAGTGGATCAAGACCTTGCAGATGTGGTGGTAGTTCAACCAATAGTGGTTTGATCATTCGCTCACTCACAGCTGGATACAGGAAGTGTTACAGCTCTGGGTTGTGCTTCATCTTGTCTGTTGTTTGGTTTTTTGTGCATGCGACACTATGACACAACTGTGGTGGGGTTTGATCACACACTACAATGAACAACACCACGATGGTTCGTAGCATTCCTTGGCAGCAATGCTCGTTTTCCCAGGGGACAAAAGCCGGTCCGTCACGTTAACTGCGCAATAATGAACATCGCCGGATCTCGGTGTTGCGGAAAAACCAGAGGGGGCTTCATGCAGCGTCTTTAGAGCACAAAGGATCACTGGGACTCTGTGCTGCAGGCTGTGTATAACGCACAGCGCCTTGGAAAAGGCAATGAGCATCCACGCATCCAGGCTATGACCTATGTTAACTGCTGCCAAACATTCACAGCCGTGTGAAATGACTGCTATACAAAACTGCAGCCAGTTAGACGTTTATTTAGTTTCCCTCTCTCTCCGCTGCAGCTCAACAGGAAATCACTGTCCCCACAAACACTAAGAAAAGAAATAAAGGAAAGGCCTGAAAGGAATTATAAGGACTTGATTTATATGGATAGCTGAAGTGTAATATTAACATTTGATTTGAGTTTTTTCACCTATCATGTATAACAGTCATAGGGTTTTGAAACCCCCCGGGATGAAAAGGGGGAGTGATTACAGCATGCGTAGCTGTTTTGTGCCCAGACTGAGAAAACAGTTGTTGGAAATTGTCAGTGAGGTCAGATAAAGAGTCCGAACCCACTCCGCGTATGGGCCCCATATTTCCTCCGCTTTTGAACTGGCGACACATAATACAGCCTTATTGGACCATTCATTCAAAAATTGTCACCCGGCTTGAAATATAAAAGCCCGGGCCCCTGACCCGCTCACCTACGTCTCCATCCCCAGCTTTCCCAGCACCTTGAAATATCAAATGCATATTTCACATTTCTTCAGCAGGACCAGCTAAAACGCGGCGACGCTCGCCATGGAGAGATGTTATTACCTATACTAAATCACACATGGCTGTAGAGACAAATTGGTCCAACTGGAATGGGGCCGGACTGGGTAGAAAGAAAATCTGGAGTCTCACACACACACACACACACACACACACACACACACACACACACACACACACACACACACACACACACACACACCTGCGGGTTTTAAAGGGTGGCTGGAGTTTTTCCGCCTAATGGAGTGTTTACTACTATGTTTACTAGTCCTAAACATGTCATAAACAACGCTAATAGGGTCAGCTCTGCATGTCTGGGGTCAGTGCCAACATCAGCGAGAGTGAGCGAGGCGGAGAGTCACCACTCACCGTAATAAACGGGAAGCCGGCGCACGGCTCGCGCACTTAGGCCGCCTCCGTTTTAAGCTATGCACATATCATATATCAAGTTTAATATAAACCGTGAAGGAGAAAATATTGACTCTATGTCACCTGGAAAATGTCACATTGTGGCATTTACAAGGACGATTATGAGAACAGAGGCTGGGATATTCCTTACAGGTGTGGCGCTGCAATAACATTGCGGGGTCAAGGTTCAGGCCGCCATTGAACACGGAGCTGTGGTAAAAATGGGCGAAAAAGCAAATGGATTCCGTAATCGCTTCCAAGGGTTACAGAATAATTACCGACGTGCGGCGCGGATTAGCCACTTTTCAGCGGCAGGAAGCGCGGGAGTCTCGCGCCTCCGTTCTCGCGCCGTCGTCGAGCGAGTCGCGGGTTGCGAGTCCGCGCCGTTCGCTCGCTCGCCCGCTCGCGCGCGCGCGCTCGCGCCTTCTCCCCCGGCCCGCGCGGCGAGCGCGTCTAGACATGGACGTATGCGGTCAGCGCGTGCGTCAGCGAGCCTGACTCATTAGGACACATTAACGGTGATTTCACTGGGGCTGACGCCAGCGTCTCTGTCTCGTCCCAAACGAGGAGGGACGCGATGACAGCGCGCGCACGGCGCGAGAGCGATGGCTCCTCCGAAAGATGGGGAAAATAGTCCAAGCTGAAGGAACAAGCTTGCGTGTTTGTGTGTGTGCGCGCGTGTGTGCGCTTTCTTTTTTCATCTCCAGATAACAGAATTGCAGTGTGACAAACTTAAAACCCCTCGCTTTCCGCCCAAGGCCACGTTAATTGCATTAATTTGCTGTGACAATTGCACAACAGGAAAAGAAAAGACAAGGGAGTGGGAGTGCGCCTCGGTGCGTGTGTGTGTGTGTGTGTGTGTGTGTGTGTGTGTGTGTGTGTGTAAGTGTGTTTGTTGTAGAACTGTTCTTGTCATTTTTCAGCGATGATTAAATTAACAACAAGAGTTGTGTCTGGCCATAATCAATCATTACTCTCGCTCCCGTGCCAGCCAATATCACCAAAACCATATTTCCCCCACTTGAGGACAAAATGTTTCTTGATTGTGTGCCACACTTGTCTATAAATATATCAGACAGACTGGTCGCTCCCTGCAGTATTGAGTTTGAGTTGGTTTTTTTTCCTGCACAACATTTGTTGTGTGTGTGCGCGCCTGTGCGGAGATGTGTTTGTCAGCAGCGTGTGTCTGGGCTTTAGCAAAGAGCTGACATCTGTTTCGGCCTTTCCAGAGACAGATTTGGGCCCTGAACGCAGCAGGAGCCTTTGCTGGTCAGCAGAACGTTTTGAAACAGCACAGAGCATTATCACAAATGAGACTATTTACAAAACTCTATTGACCAGTTAGTTGTGTAATGTGTCACAGACGTACTGTATTACTGTTTAAATGGCGACGTCGCTGATTTTATTGGAGTTTGAGGAGTCTGTGAACAGGATACGATGATACGAGGTAACATGATGGAGTGAAAGATATTAAAAGATGGTTTTAATAAACATATAGTAGAATTATCACCTATCTGATAGTTTTAGAATTGACCAATTCTAAACTTGTTCAGGTGAAACTAACTCTTGCCTGATTTCCATTAATTACATTTTCATTCAATGTGAAAGAAACACAACGCATCTGGTCCTGTATGTTAAATACAGTTAAATTTGTGATTGTTGCACAGCAACTTTCAAAATCAAGTTGCTGCTGTTGATACAGGCCACGAACAGGAGCAGCACAAGTGACACTGGTCACTTGATCTTGAAAATATGCATTCAAATCTTTCTCTAAATCTGCTTTAAGGTTTATTCATTTAGGCGTCTATTTAAATAGGACAGATATAAAAAAAACAGCTACAAAGTTAAAAGATAAAGGGACTATTCATTTTCAGATATAAGTAATAATAATGACTTACTGTGCATAGAAAGTCTATGTAAACCATGGATCTCTATTGGAATAGTTGCATTAGTTCTATGATTCAAACTAATCTTCACAACATGCTCGCAATGTTCTTTTTGCATCCCACGAACAAAAGTCAGCGGGTGTAACACAATGCACGGTGGCGAGCAGCACGGAGGTCCTTCCTCCTGAACCTGTACATAATGTCATGTTGGAGCCCATATCAACTTGATCGTTGTGTTCAGGGTCATTGCTGGTGGTGATAGTCAGACAGGGGCCATTGCTCGCTGTGGTGCCGTGGTGCTGTGGTGATTTGTAAGCCGATTTGTTCCTTTATTTCCCCTGGCCATACACATGCAGTCACAGGACCTTTATTCTGGCAAACACACACACAGTCACACTCACACACACTCACTCGCTCTCACACACGTTCAGACACAACAAGCAAAACACACAAAGGGCCTCCCAGAGGACAATCTGTTCTGAATCGCATTACAGCCATTTCCCATTCTGTAGGTGGGGACTGGCCCCAGCAGAAATCAAATATTTATCATGTTGTATTAACCCCCACTACTGCCCCACACACACACACACAAACACACACCATTCGTCTTTACACTGCTGAATTCATTATTCTATTAGGCCATAGCTCAGGCACTGAGGCCGGCGTGTGTGTGTGTGTGTGTGTGTGTGTGTGTGTGTGTGTGTGTGTGTGTGTGTGTGTGTGTGTGTGTGTGTGGACCCACGCAGACACATTTTAATGTACGTGCACACACACACACACACACACACACACTCTAATATTGCCCGTAGCCTGCTGTTGCTGGGTCAGTTAGCTTTAATGCAGTATATGTTATAAATAATATAAATCACATCTAGTTCCTCCATTGATTCGGCGCGGCTGTCCGTCTTCTTTACCTTGGATCATTTTTCTTCTTTGGTCTGTCAGACCCAGAGGAATACAGCAGCATTCCTGGAAATGCCGCCTGTTTGTCACCCTTTAAATGAGAGCGATACGGGCGCCGTCGCCTTGGTTATCATCCCAACTCACTGGCTCTTGTTGGGGTTTTTAGACTCTTGGTTTGTTCTTTGTGTTTTACTTCATATCTCAAAGTTGAGGCGTTACAAAGTGCGTCTGATCGAGGACAAGCTGTGATGGACAGAACATCTCATCTTTACCTGGTGAACTTGTGGCACCAGGATGCGATAACCTCCATTACATCATGTGGATGCTGCTTTGATGAACGCTGTGCCACCCACAGCACCTACTATAAGCACCGCTGCAGACCATTTCCACCTGTTTCATAGAAACGGGACTCCTCTTCAGCAAGGCACACAAAAAAGAAGGTGTTAAACGCATTGTCCCATATCTCAATGCAGTAGAGCATCTGTGGGATCTGTGGGATCAGTGGGTCCAATGTACAGAGGCCGCACCTCGTAACTTTGAGGATCTGCTGCCAAAAAGCCTTGGAAAAGAAACACAGTTAAGAAGCTGATATTATGTATTTTTAGTGGTAAGTTCCATTCAAAATAACCTTGAACTTTTTAAAGGGACAATCTGTAATGAGTGTTGGTCTGGAACAAAGAAACTGATGCCACTTGGTCTGAAGTCCAAATGGATGTTTTTGTCATATGTACCAAAGCCACTAGATGTCACCAGATTACCACACCTACTGATGGCACAGACCTGATGAAGCCATCACCCAGTCATCACGCTGGAATCATCTACTTAAATCACTGAGAACATGTGCATCCAAACGCCACAGTTCCTGACTCACACTGTTTAATTACTATAAGCGAACGTCTGTGCGAAGACTAAAGGAAGTAACGCGAATGACACACACACACACACACACACACACACACACACACACACACACACACACACACACACACACACACACACACACACACACACACACACACACACACACACACAGTGTGTACTGTACCTGAGTGTGTGACCTGGAGGTCGCACACTTGTGTAGCTCTCCGCTGGATGCGACAAATTAAATTAGTGCAGTTGGGGAACTTTTTCTTCCTTTGTCCCGCATTCTTGGAGCTGGAGGCTAAAAGGGCAATTAGAAGAGGCGAAAAACAACGGCAGCGTCTCCCGCCAACATTTATCTCAGTCCTGCTGCTCCAAAAGCCAACTGGTGGGGCCGCGCACCCCCGTTAGCGCGAGCGCTGGGATGGACAGAGGACAGATTTATCGACGCAAATATTTTGACTCCTTGACTTTGGAGATAACTACAATTTTACGAGGTCATATTTCCACGGGTTTTCTGTTGTTGTTGTTTTTTTTTTTACATAGGTGAATACTGCATGTGAAAGTCCACCATTTAATTATTTGCACCAGGCCAATAAACATTTTATGGTAATCATAAATCAAGCAAACAAAAACACACTTCACACTGTTAATCTCACATATTCTACCATAAAGAACCATCTATAAAAAGGATGCATTTTACACCAAATGTGCATCACTGAATACCTTAAGTAAATGTAATAAATGTGCTATATAAATCTCATGTGTTGCGTGTTGTTAATTTGATACATTAGGCAATAATTTGTTATAAATAATTGTTTATGGGCCCAACAATCCTGTGCTAAGGCCTAATGATATGTACTTAACAAGTTTTAAGAGATGCCCCAATCAGCACCACTCTCCAGCAGAAGGGCAGTTTTTTAAAAGAAAATTATGGCTGTTTAACTTTTGAAATAACTCTAACAACTAATAATCGAAAGAGGGGAAATTATATCTTCAAGTCGCATCGTTCACGGGTGCCTAAAATTGGGGTATGTGCTGCATTGAACATGTCAGCGTGAAGGGGGATCATAAGTCATGTGCCCCCAGATTTTTCCTTGTTAAAAGTGTTCTGTTTGAACCAATGCATTGTTAAGTTGCTCTGTGCATACGGTCCCGATTTGGTAATAATAAAATGAACAAAATAAATGGAATCTGCCAACCATGATGTTTGCAAATGTGAACAATAGCCCACCTATGACCCGCTCTACGCTATCTGTTCACTTATTTATTCACTTCATATTATTCAGCCGCTCTCTTGATCAATAAGTAATTAATTTCCCTGGCTCTGGGTAAACAGGGCCTGTAATGCTGCTAATGTTTGCTCCTGCCTCCGACTTTTCTTTTCTTTTCTTTTTTGTTGCTGTTGTTGTTTAAAAACTTCAAATCTGAATTAGAAAGACGAGAGAGGGCGCGATAACTAGACGTCTCTCGGCTCGATTTCTCTTAGAAAGGAACGAGCGTTTCTTCGACTCTGTTCTTCCTCACTGATCTCACGATAATATCGCATTTTGCTTTGTTGGAGGGAGTCCAAGAACAGGGGAGTGTGAATTGAGTTACTGTACAGTTTCTTTTACAAAGTTTCTCCTTGTTCACCTTCATTGTCTTAGGACACACTAGAGGAACAACAATATGACACACACACACACACACACACACACACACACACACACACACACACACACACACACACACACACACACACACACACACACACTGTGTGATCATGAGACCTGGATGGGTGTCGCTCTTCCTCCATTCACTACTCTTTCTTCGTCTACCTCGTTTTCAATTTTTTGCTTAATGGCATGAACAAATTTAAAAAGAATAACTTTCCTCCATGCCTGAGCATGCGACAGGTGTGTTGAAGGAAAGCACAGTCCAATTAATCTTTTAATATCCGCCTTGGAGGTGGTTTGAATAGAAAACATAATGGAGCACAGTTCAATTTAATATTATAACTTTAGGTGCATAATCAGAAGCTTAACCACCTTTACAGGTTGACTGACAGTCAGGTTTTTATTTTGGGTACAAATCATGATAAGTTTATCAATTGAGGCTAAAGACAATGGTATGATGTAAAAAATGCCAAATATGCAGCTTTACATATTTATAGATATTAAAAACCAGATGCAAACAATCTAATGTCACAATAAACAGTACATATTGATCCCTAATCAGCCTAATTTACACTGCCACATACTTCTAGTCTGACAAAAAACATGAATTCACTTCATTTACACAAATACTTTATTAATAGAGACCTTGTGCTGATAACAAACTGTTGTGTAGTTTACAGATGTGCAATAAGATCTACAGTTAAAGTGAACGGAGAACAAAGCGACACATCCCCAACGCCACCTCCAGCACGGCCTGACAAACGCCTCCACTGGAGCCCCACACGCAGCGCCCGCTCTCCCCCGGTTCCTCTCTAATAACGCAATTCATTCATTTGATGTGGCCCAGATAGATCACCAAGACGCATTATTTCCCATTCCTCAGGTGAAGGCATTATTATGCCCGCGTTGTTGCTGCCGCCGTTAGTGTCGGCGTGGCGCCGGAGTGGTCAGACTATTTTTCTTTCGCAGGTGAACCGTGGCTGTGAGATTGGCCGGGGCAACGGGAAGAGAAATGGCACCGGAGAGGAAGGGAAATCGGATCAGTGAGCACAATGAAGCCGCAACTCCGGAGAAAATGACCTGGGAAGCAGGCGACGCGCCCGCCTCTCGGAGGGCGCGCGGCGTTAGCGGAATACATTTTCAGGCCAAGAAGGAGTGCGATACATATAACTACAGGCTGTCGCTGTGTTTGTTCACCCTCGTGCTAAAATGGAGGACATATATCGCCTCTTATTGCCTGGGAAAAAAAAAAAAAAAAGGAAAGAGGGGAGGCACAATGCAATTCCCTTGCCCTTGGGTGTGGCGCGGTCTGGTCACTCAGGGAGTGTGCTGCACCAGTCACATGGTGCAGATGGATCACATCAATTTGCCATAAAAAAAAAAAAAAAAACACAACACAAAAAAACAATATACCCACTGCTCTTTGGCTCGTTCACTCCTTCATATTCATTCTTGTTCCTAAGCCCCCCGTCCATCTTTGTTCAAAGTAAAATCCAAACACTGAATTCACCCTTACAAGCTTCTTACAAACCCAACGTTTTACAAACACATCCCTCGCTCTTATCTTTTCTTTTTTTTGCTTCTATTATTCACTGATTGTCTTTACTTTCATAATCTTTCATCTCTTTACACAGCACGGCATTTTATGTTTTCATTTTTCTTTTCTTGTCTACATATGTGACTTTATGTCCTTCTATTTAATACATGTAGATGTATCACTGCTATATAAATATATGATAATATAAATAAAATTTAAAATTAAATGTAATATTACACAAAAATATAAATACTAAGTAAACAAACAAAAACATTTATTTGACATTTTGCTGGACAAATGCTGGATAAGGTCGTCCAATTTAAATTCTCTCGCCCGTCTCACTGACTCAAATGTCACTACTGCCACCGTGTGGTGATCATTTAAATAGCACAAGGGGAGTTTTCAGTAAAACTGAATCAAATAAAGAGTTTGTTAAGGCCGGGACAGAAGAAATGGTGACGTTATTCTAAAAGAGTTGCATTTGAGAGTATCATTTCTGAAAACCTTGTTGTCATTATTAATAGTTCTTGTTTGATTAGTAAATAAATAATAGTAAATATTAAATATTTAAGTGTATCCAAAGTTGTGATTATTGCATTTACATTCTTAAATTTTGTCGCTGATACTATGATCAGTGCCTTGACAGATGTGCACAAGCAGCTGCAACAAGACAAACCTTTCCAGGAGAAGTTAAAGGGAAACCCCTCAACCAACTGCCTCTGCATCACCCCTAAATAAAATAAATATACATGTGTACAAAGATGCTTGATGCATGTGAGTAAAGGTTGCAGCACATTGAAAAAAGTAAGTAATTTCACTCTTTTCCTCTTGCCTCGCATCCTTGCTCCTGCTTCATAGAAGGGTGGTGCACTTACATGCGTTGTGGCTACTCACATGTCAGTTGCAGGAGCTGTAATAGTTATTTGAATATGAATGCAAATACCAGGAAGTCGGCATCAGGTGCGGCTGAGTCGGATAGTGAGGGACAACTTCATTTCGACTGCCAGAGACTTTGTGTGGCACTTTGAGGAAGCTTGTAGGTTAATAAGAAAGTTTTTTTAAAAAAAAGTCTAGATTCAAGTTTTGTTTCTTAGCATTCAAAGTTTTTAACCTACATAACTTTGCCTTTATCCCATTAGACACACTTCCCTCCAATAAACCCAGCTGAAGTCTGGACACAACCCTGCACTTTTGCTTTTCTTTCTCCATATTGTGCTTTTTGTGTCCTTTCCTCCTTTCGTTCACATTTAGCCACTTCCTGTAGTTGGGGGGGGGGGGGGGGGGGGGGGGGGGGGAATAACAAACCCTGAAATAATAGCTTAAACTGAAGTATTACTTTAATACTTCAATAGAAATAACCTGGTTTCAACATTTTGAAAGGAGCAGGCTCAGTTGCCCCGAGGCTGCGCTGCGTAATGTGTGAGTGAAAGTATATGGGCTGTCACTTCAGATTAGAGAACAGCCTCAATGCGCCTTTGACAGAGAGGCAACGGGGGTAATAGGAGGTGGAAGGAATTACGGTTGATACAAATCACAGATGAATGGAGATACGCAACAGTGAAACGTGTCATTTTCAGCAAAGCCTGTGCTTTACACCAATTGGACCTGAAATTATATTGTGTGTATTGTGTTACTGTGTGTAAATGAATCTACTCTATGTACTTCATGTTCAGTGTAGTTTGAAAATAATGAGCTTTAAACTATGTGACACACAATCATTGAAATTGTTTATTAAATCATTTATCTGTGATGTGTTTGGAGTTATTCTGGACATTTTCATCACCATAGTTTAAACTATAACCAGTCTAGAAACTTATTTATTGCAATGTGGCTTTAATTAATATACTTGTATGTACTGTACGTACGTTTGTTGTTTGAGCAGTGTGACAGCGACAGTGTCAGAGTTCTGAATCTCAACTCTGATATGTGTTTGTAATAAATTTAACGGATTTAAAGTTAACTTTTTCACAATGTTGGTTGTTTACTCTGTGGACATTCCACCTGAGACATAACAGCAGCTTGCTTTCAAATTTTTTTTCCTTTACATATTTCTTCAAAATTCACAAACAAGAAGAGTATGTGACAAAAGCTTAATTTGAAAGCTATTGTAAGTACATTTATGACACGTAAATGAATAGGCTATTGTAAAACTGCATTTAATAATAATAATAATAACATATAATATTATTATTTTATAATAACTAGTAAAATCTTTCATTAGGAATTACAGTAATTATCCACTGTTTCTTAAAGTTATTCTTTTGCTTGTAGGTATTTGAGAAAACCTGACTAAGATAACAAAAATTGAAAGGTTCACCAGAAGAAATCTTTGATGATGGCAAAAGCAGAAGTTCATGAATCTGAGAAAAGCAACAGAACATTGAAAGTTATTAAAGAGAGAAAAATATACAACAAAATGATAAACTTGGCAGACAATGACATGGCATAACTCTATCTACAGTACACAATACAATGTATGTACATGCTACTGTATATCTAGACATAACCAGGGTTAAGAGGCCTATGTAAAATAACCACTTGAGGGCAGTAGTGTGCACTTCATAGTCATAAATGGGCAACCAAATGTAAAAGCTGCAAATAAAGGCTTTTCAGGGGCAGTTTGAGTTCATTGTGAGACGTTAGATGTTAAATGCATTAGAAAAATGTCTAAAGAAAATACAAAGTTAAAATTCTTCTTTTTATTCTTCTTATAACGATAAATAGACACTTTAAATGTAATTTTATTTTTATACTTTTATGTGTCTATTTGTACATTCTTTTAAACTGTTTATATAATGTTTTACATATTGTTGTTGTACAAAGGTTTTAGGGGTTGAGAGCAACAAAATTTCGGTACACTTTAAGCCTGGAACATAGAGCTGTACTGACAATAAAGCAGACTTTGACTTTGACATTGATAATGTTTTCATCACAAGTAACTAAAACAAGTTTTGTGAAAGTATTACTACTAAGTGAGACTGTATACGCAAACAAAGGCCATGCAATAGCCTGAATGATTTAGTAACAAACAACTTAACCTTTGCAAACAAAGATAGATCCTGACTCACTACTTCCAAAAAACAATCACGACATAATAAGGGTTTTGGACAGATTCCTGATAGTTCTTTCTGTAATGACTATGGCTATGATTACGCTACTTTGATGAGTACAGCCACTTGGGCTCAGACCATAAGTGTTTGATGTAATCACAGTCAGCTGCTGTATCCAGTAACTCTGTTTTACAATAGTATACTGTGCATTGGTTCCTTGCACAAATTTCACAGCCTTTTGGGCTTTAAGCCACAGCAGCTTTGCTAAAAGGATAGAGAAATGTTTAAGGATAAGCCCATTTGAACTTGCTACCAGGTAAAGCACGTCACCATCTGTGTCCAAAAAAAAAGAACATCTAATTAATTATTATGGACAAAAGTCAGCATTTTAATAGTGGGGGTTGTATCTTTGCCCACAGTAAGTGTACCATTATAGTGAAAATCAGTCTTGAGAACACATGCTGTTATCATGCATTTTTCTTTTAGGTTTGTGAATAGGGATATGGCTTCTTGGAACCAGTGTGTGTGTTCCTAACTGACCTGCCCACTCTCCAGGTAATGCAAAACAGAACCAAAATCAACCAAGCACAGACCGTTATCTAGAGGAAACAGCAACTCTCCCAAGCATTAGTACTCTTAGTTCCAACACACACACACACACACACACACACACACACACACACACACACACACACACACACACACATATATACATATATATCGTATACTATTTGTAATTACTAATGTAATTAGACAACTGTATGTTATGATATACAGTATAAAGGTGTAAGTTGTTAACGCTCTAAAATGTTCACATAAAATTGTCTAACTTTATTTGATAGATAATAAAAGCGAGGGTAACATATATGCTTAAGGTACATACATTTCCATAAGGTACACGTTGCATAGTGTACTATATTTAGGTACTTACTATATTATGCTGCTTTCATACGTCGCTGGCTTCGTACAAACAGCGCTTGAACGTAGCATTAGGCAAAGCGCCAGGCGTCGCTCCGCGTTGATCACCTGACCAAGACTGAGCGTCACGTGACCGATTTTCCATCCTCGCCATTTTGCAATGTGGGTGAGAGACATGGGCCACTTTTTATGGCTAACGAATAAAACAAACTGTTTTATGTGCTGAGGACAAAGTGCGTCGCGGCCTCCGGGTGTCGGTGAGTATAATCCTCACCAAAATACAGCCACGCGGTTTTCCGTTACTCATTAAGCGCAAACAAATGAACTTGTCCTTGCACACTGCTTCAAGCGCTAGATCTGTGTGAGACTCGTGCGGCGCTGTGTGCATGCGCGTGTACGTGGGTGCGAAGAGCAGGCAACAAGCTGTGAAGCTAACAGTGTGCGTCCTGCCGTCTCCTACTCCCAAGTTCGCTCGTTTGTTTGGCATGAAAGCTAGCATAGCACCCGCGCCAACGCGGCGGCTAACCGCAGCTAGCACGTTTGGCAAACTTTGCGTCCGTGCCCCTGCTGCTCTGCGCTCCGCTTCATTCTGCGGAGGGAATAAAATGGGCGGAATATTTTTAGCTGCACTCATAACAGGTGCTCGTGTCTACAGAGGAGCTGCCCCGACCACAGTCACGTTCACGCTGATAAAACGTGCCCTGCGCTCAGCTTACATATTTGCAATAGATAAACTTTCTGATAATTGGCCCCGCGCTGTGTAATTGGTAGATATAGATACATCTATAAGAGATCTTCATGCATTGTTGTTTTCATCTGTAAGCCATTAGGGACTTTACCTCTTTGAACTTGGTGACCTCCCCATAGACGCGCATCACGCCGTGTTGATATTATGCCCCAGAAGCAGAAGTCGGGAAAAGAGGAACGTCAAATGCGGTCAGAAAGTGAGAAAGAGGAAAGAGTTGGATTCGCAGAGATGAAAGGAATTCAGCCACATGGTTTGAGACCGTTTCCCTCAGGCCTTGTTGGTAAACACATGCACGTGGTGTACGTGCCCATCTGTTGTCTAGTCCTGGTGGAACCAGTCAGAAATGTGCACTAGACTGTGCACACAGCGTTATGTTTACTGTGCCGTGTGTTTTCACAACATTTATTTACAGGCTGTCGTTCATCTTTAAGTTGAACACCTTGCCAGCATTTAGTCCTTTTTTTTGTGTGAACATATTTTAATGTCTTTTACTCCACCTGTCAAAATCGTATTGCAGATAACATGTATTTTCTGTTTCTGCTGAGTTGCTGAAGCTTTGGTTTTACAATAACTTCACTAACTTAAGTTGTATAGTTTTCCCTCTTCCACTGTTGCCATTTTCTCTGTTTGAAGTGCATTCTACAATTGTAATAATAATCTCTGCACTTAGTGCAGTGTAAATAAACTTTTTGTTTAAAGTAAGCTTTGAAACAAAGAGATATAGATTTTTACTTTAAGTTACTCAATGTGTAGTTTCAGCTCCAATCATTTATATTTTATTAAAGTTTTCTCTTTTCCTCTGTCAGGTCATGGAGATCAGTGATGGAACGGTACTCATGACACACCCCTCCACCGCCCCCTCCTCTTCCTCTGCTAGGGCAACACAACAAGGTTCCAGCCCAACACAGCGGGGGGTAAAGGAAGACGCGTCCCAAAGTCGTCAACAAAAACAACCTTCTGATTCTCTCATCCAGGTCATTGAGAAGCTCAGTAAGATCGTGGACAAACGGCCCCAGCGACGCTGCATCTCAGCGGGACAGAAAAGGGCGCTGTCAAAAACGGCAGCGGAAGGAGTTGAGGAGAGAAGGAGGGAGAGCAGAGGAGGCTCTCCTTATAAGAAAATTAAAAGGAACTGTAAGGGGCTAGAGAACATAGAGGAGGTAAGATTGGATCTTTCTCCTCCTGTGTCAGGTGACAGTAACAACAACAGCATACCTTCCACGGTCACAGAGGTCGCCAGAGATGCCTACACACACGACCACAAGCGGACAGTGACATGTTACCAGTGCAGCCTGTGCCCGTATCTCTCCCAGACACTGTCCTTACTGAAAGAGCACCTGACGCAGCACAATGAGCAGCCCAGCGACTTCATCCTCATGTGCTCTGAATGTCACTTTACCTCCAAAGACCAGGGTCAGCTGGAGGAACATGTCAGGCAACATTTCGAGAGCAGAGAAGGCCTAAAGGCAAGTTCCATCCCTTGTGACGCATACAGCAAGGAGAAGGAAGACGCTTTAAGTAGGAAAGATAGGAATTGGACAGGAAGCGGCGCCAGTGTGGGAACCAGTATATTTCAAAACTCCGCAGACAGCTCCAAGGAGCTACCACAGAAGAAGAAATGGTATACCTATGAAGAGTATGGTTTGTACCGCTGCCTGATCTGCAGCTATGTGTGCGGTCAGCAGCGAATGCTCAAGACCCACGCCTGGAAGCACGCTGGCCTGGTGGATTGCTCCTACCCCATTTTTGAGGATGAAGGTGAGGCTCCAGCTAAGAAAGAAGCACAGGCTGCAGCAAACTCTGTCGCAGCCAGAGAAGAAATAGTCCTTCTTTCACCCGTCGTTCAAAATAAGAGCCTGCAACCTCTCCCTGCTAACTTCAAACTCCAGCTCTGTGTTCCATTAGCTGTTGACGGTAAACAGAATGTGTTGAATGAGCCAGTTTCTACTCTCAGTGAAACTCCAAAAACAAAAGAGGAGGACAGTGTCTACCAAATTAAAGAGGAGCCAGTGGTGGAGGTGCAGGTGATGACAGAGGCCGTAAACGAGGTTGAAATTGAGAATCACCAGGACGACAGCTTATTGTCATCAGCTCAGAAGATTATTAACAGCAGTCCCAACAGTGCCGGTCACATCAACGTGATTGTAGAACGGCTTCCCTCTGCTGAAGACACAGTCATGGCAACTAACCCACTTCTCCTCAGCCCAGACGTGGACAGGGGCAAGAGCTTATTGGATGCAGAAGAGGAAGGGCGGCCCCGTGTGGGAGCTGTAAAGGCCGAGGGCCTCGATTGCAGTGCAGGTAGTACTACTGACGGCCAGCCTTTAGGAGCTGATAACAAATCCTCTGGTTGTCTAAATAGCAGCTTTCCAAGGGATGAGAACATTCCCCCAGCTGGCCGCAAAAGGACTCATTCTGAGTCTCTCCGCTTGCATTCACTGGCTGCTGAGGCCTTGGTAGCCATGCCTATGAGGACTGCCGAGCTTCCCTGCACCGAAGTAAACCGGAAGACCATTTCAGCCCAAACCCAGAGCCCAAGCGTGGGCCAGAAACATGCAGCAGCTAAGGAGAAGGCAGCTGACATAGGGCCAGCAGCAACTGTGTTGGACTTGAAGCTTCATAGCCCAGGGGAGGGAGATGAAGAGTGTCCTACCGCTAAAGCTGGCATCAGCCTGTCGCTGCTCACTGTCATTGAAAAACTCCGAGAGCGCTCAGACCAGAATACCTCTGATGAGGACATCCTAAAGGAGCTCCAGGATAACGCTCAGTTCCAAAATGGAGCCGTGACCGAGGTGGTCACAGGGAACGGGGCTGGGAGCTACGTGTGTAGCATCCCAGATGATGGGGCGCTACACACTGACGGAGGCCTAATCGACTACATACCCGGCAGCGAGAGGCCGTACCAGTGCCGCCTGTGTCGCTACAGCAGTGGCAATAAGGGCTACATCAAACAGCACCTCCGCGTTCATAGACAGAGGGAGCCGTATCAGTGTCCTATCTGTGAGCACATAGCTTCAGACAGCAAGGACCTGGAGAGCCATATGATCCACCACTGCAAAGCCAGGATGTACCAGTGCAAGCAATGCCAGGTTGCCTTTCACTACAAGGTGAGATGTCATGGACTACAAGCTGTTTTTCAATGTCTGCTGCTTAGGTTTTAGTTTCTTTGCATACAAATCTTTAAAACTGCGGGTGCTTGCCTTACAGAGCCAATTGAGGAATCATGAAAGGGAACATCATAGCTGCAGCAGTGACACAGAAGCTCTCACAGGTGTTACGGAAAGCACCGCCACAGTGGAGGATGCTGAGAGGGATACAGACGCAGGTATGACCTGTGTCTGTGTGAAGACAGAATGTTGAGCACTGTTTAAGTGGCCTGGGTTGTTTATTTACGGACTTACCACCCGTTTGCTCTTTGCTCCAGGATGTGGTCTGCAGAAGGCGTATAAATGTGATGTATGTGACTACACCAGCTCCACATACGTAGGGGTCAGAAACCACCGGCGCATTCACAACTCTGACAAGCCGTATCGGTGAGTGTTTAACCACGGTCCCACGGGTTGACTCTGCCAGGCTGTTGCTGAAGTTCTTATTGTTATTAGTGCCCATGGTCTTCCCTCTCCAATGTCTAGCCTCTCAACGTTGCTTTTTGGGAATAAAAAAGTTAAACATATCAATCTCTGGTCAAGTGCAGAACCATATAAATTACTGATCAACTGTGTAAAAATACATGAACAACATTAATAATTGATACACTGATACACTGAGCATACGGTATGAATTATTTAGCAAATGTGCAAACTTTGTCCTAGCACTTGTTTGAATCTCTTAATAATTGGGTACCTCTCCTATGTTTTCATCTGCATATGGTCTCACAGGCTTATTATTTTCCTTAGTTGTACTATACC
Source organism: Betta splendens (assembly GCF_900634795.4). NCBI lineage: Eukaryota > Metazoa > Chordata > Actinopteri > Anabantiformes > Osphronemidae > Betta > Betta splendens. The sequence goes on along the minus strand of NC_040883.2, from coordinate 8,197,023 downwards.
CTTCATAAATTTGTAATCCTGTCAAAAAATGTTTAATAATTACAGTATAGTATAGCCTGTTCCGCTTGTGTCCAGTAGTGTGAAACCTCACTAAATATTTATTTTATTTTCATTTTTTACTCACTTTCTTCAAGCTATGGAGCAGACTAGAAACTGTAGCTGCCAAAAAATGAGCAGTGTCGTCGACGTGCTCGTTCCAAGACACGTGCCCTCACTTTGAGAGCGCGCCTGTAGGTGGCAGTACGTACCTGCCTGATGCTCAGCACCGGGCAGTCTCACCTTGGGTCTACAGTCACACTTTCTCCTACACTCTGTAGCACTTGACCTCTTTTTAGAGACACGGCTGCAAATGAAAAATGACCAGTGCCCATACACTGTCACCAGATGTACGTCTAAAAATATCACACATGACAGGACTTTATTCTCTTTGGGAAAAGGCCATGTGCCATTTAATTGCTGTCTCTAGCAATTAATATCTATCCTGTTAACTTGAACGTCTTTACACTTGAAGTGTGACCGTTCCATTTACACACTATAATGCAGACCTATATTTTTACAGCATAGTAGAGCCAGAAATGTTCGCCTTGGAATAGACTGTCTAGAAAGTCAGAACTACATTTATAGGTGTTCTTTAAATGGCAAGGCGTTAAGGTTAAAGTACTGAGGTTGGGTTTTAAGTGTAGCTCACGGGGATAATGACAGAGCTCTTCATCCTCACACGGTATACACAGCCTAAACGACATGAAGGGATGTGTTGCTGTCTTAGTACGGGCAGGCTGTAATGACCATAAATGAGCTCAAGTGTTCTGAATTTCAAGGGGCGCCTGCTGTTCATCTGGATTGCAGCATTTCAATGATTCTCCTCCTGTTTCAGAGAGAAATCACTAGGCAGGTACGAAGTGTTGTTCTTTGTTGATTATACATTAGTTGCTATCCCATTTTTTAAGATTAGATTCTCAGATAGATGTTATTTACAACTGTACTGTAAATACATTGTGGCTAATTTCATTCCCATTTTCTTTCTGACTGGAATGTAGTAGTTTCTGTAGTAGTTGCTGTGATGAATACTCTTGAGGAAGACACGCATCGAGTCACTCCAATGAGACTGTGTCGTTTGTGCAGGTCTTTGTGGTGATGGTACCAATTAATTTGGGAAGTAAAGCCTGGGAAAAGTTAACACAACTGGGTACTGATCCACTAGGTTTTATAAGACGCACCTTATTGGTTTGGTCATTTAATTGTGCTGTTCACATGGGCCATGGGTTCATCATGGCCTCTTGTCTGCAGACCTCGTGTTTTGAGAAATTTCATTTTTCTTCAGGATACAAGTGCAAAGAATCAACACAAGCACAATCGCACAACAAAACTGCAGCGTTGTTAAAGCAGCCACTCAATGTTCTTGCCTCTTCTTATTACGCCAGGTGTTGCAGCTGTGACTTCGCCACCACCAATATGAACAGTTTAAAGAGCCACATGAGGAGGCACCCCCAGGAGCACCAGGCTGTGCAGCTGCTAGAGCAGTACAGGTACAGTACATAAGAAGGCTGGAGCTAATCTCACCCTACAAATGCACACCCATATGGGCTGATGACTTGAGTGCTGTGCTTCTGATTACAAGGTCAGTGGTTGGTTGGTGAATAGAATGTAATGGAGTGAATACGAGTTTAAACATCCTTAGCCAGGGGCGAAGCACTGATTGCAGATCTCCACTTCATCCAGTACTTGTGTTCTGTTATACCATGATTAGCACCACGAAGTCTGAGAGTGCGCCCATATTTCCATACAGTAGATGCTTTATCGGTGTGTACTTTAGAAGGTGTGCTTCGTACACAAAACTCAAACCACGACAATTATGTTGCCATTTTTTTATGTGTCTCTTACGTAAAAACAGTGATAATAAATGCAATGCAAATGTCATATTTGCTTTTCCATTTTCTTAGTCTACAGCCGGTCAAATCACGTAATTGGGGCATAGCTCTGCATTTGTTAGAGACATTTGGTTACTGCAAACTCACATATATGGACTGCAGAGGAAAAGAAAAGGAATGGAGGTTTAGTTCTTGTACTTCGGACACTATTGGTCCATGGTGATCTTATTAATTAGGGGATTCTCACAGAACATTCGGGCTATGCTAAAGCAGCATCACACACCACCAGTGTGCTCCATTATTTGACTGGTGATATGGATTTCAGCAGAGTGACTAAGGGCTTGATTTTCTCTCCCAACTCCTTACACCAACGCACACTGCATGGTTCAGTCAGCAGTCAAGAGAAAATGTGCCTGACGTTCTACATCCTGAATAATATTTCCTACTCCAAGCGTTTAAAAGGTTGATAAAGACATGATCCATAATTCTTTTAATTCTTGACAAATGAGTTCACCAGTGCGCTGTAAAATCCTATTTGTCTCTGTTTCTCAAGCTGCGTGTCCTTCGGAGAGTTGAGTCAGGATGATTCCTCTTGATAGAAAGTAGTAGAAGGATTAGTAGAACCTCAGTATGCATATTAAATCAACTTCCACTTGATCCGCTCTCTCACTGCATTGCTTGTGCTTCTAATCCCCCCCCCCCCCCCCCCCCTCCTTTCTCTTTCAGGTGTTCCCTGTGTGGCTATGTGTGCAGTCATCCTCCATCGCTCAAATCCCACATGTGGAAGCATGCTGGAGACCAGAACTACAACTATGAGCAAGTTAACCAAGCCATTAATGAGGCCATATCCCAGAGCAGCCGGTAAACGCATAAACAAAATCCATACTCTGTCTATATCTATACTCAATACACGTTAACACATTAATTGAGCTTTAACACGCGTTAATGCAGTTTATTTCCATTATTAATATTTGGAATGTCCGGGGCCTGCAGCGCTCTGTAAGCTGGAACCGAATAGAATAAAAGTGTCTTGTGTGGACATTATCAATTTAAATCTCTTCCGAATGGCGGAGTTCATGGAAACAAGTAATTCATGGCAAAGCTGATCCTGAATCAGCTGAATCACCGTAGTATTTTGAGTCTAAAGTATCACTTAAATGCATTACACGCCGTTGATACCAGCATCATCGCCTAAACAAACAGCGGAGGGAGACTTCCACAGACTACACTGGATGTAACATGTGGGAGAAGTATAAACAAAACCAAGGCAAGCTAACAAATGCCATAGCTAAGTGTTTAGCTACAAACTGAAGGCCGATTAGAGTTGGAAGATGTTGGTCTGAGGAACGTTAATAGAATCGTAACTAACGATCACACGTGTGAGCGTTCCTCATGACGCACCATGACAGGGAGATTACACGAGCTGTATGAAAAGGAGAGGAGTTACAACGTGCACCAACTGTTGCTCTCACCAGAAAGTAGTAGTTTTAATATTAACGGGTTAATCGCGAATAATCACAGAAAACTTATGCAGTTAAAGCGATTTAAGGATTTTAATCACTGCCCAGCACTACAGTTTTCAAATATTTAAGCTATTATCCATGAGTCAGTCATTTTATGTAAACTTGCCTGTTGTTGTATCCACTTGTGTTTGTTCATGGTTTTTCCCAGAGCTCCTCACAAGTTGTCTGCTCTGCTGGAGACGGTGTCAGAGCGACCAAAGGACATCAAAAAAGGCCCAGTGGAACCGACGACAGCAGCAGCTGACCCGCCTGTGGAATCGTTAGCAGACCTCCCCACGACCTCTACAGAGCCCTCACAGTGGCCCAGTGGGTCATCGAGCCCTGAGAGGAAGGACCCGGTCCAGCTGCCTCCTCAGTCCCTCAGCCAGGCCCCTGTCCCGGGTCCCAGCATGGAGTACTGCGTTCTCTTGTTCTGCTGCTGCATCTGTGGCTTCGAGTCGACCAACAAAGAGCGACTCATGGAGCACATGAAGGAGCACGAAGGGGACATCATCAGCATCATCCTCAACAAGGAGCAGCAGCAGCAGCAGCAGCACACGGAAGCCCAGCCAGGCCTCCAAACATCAGAGTGAGATTTACCCCGTACTTCAGCACTGAGCCTGTGCTTTTACAATGATCCACTGCCCTCAAAAAAAAAAAAATTCACTTTCTCTCTTTACCTCAAGGTGGTGGATTATCAAGCTATAACCATTTCACACATACTGCTTCCTATAGTAGGAATTGTCATTTCTCAAAATGTTCTCTGGCAGGCTCGGTTGTTGTGTTAGGCTGCAGTGACTACTGTCCAGCACTGACACCGTGACTGGGTGAGACGTGAAACATTTCAAATCCTTTTAAAGGAATTTTGAACAATGTGCTTCTGTGTTGAAGAGTGACTTTGAATATAAGGGACAAACCTGAGCTCTTACCCAAGTTAGATCATTTCTTTTTTTCAGTATATAGGGACTAGCTTGTACCTCACTGAACCACACGAATCCTCAGCATAAACATTAGATTCAGACGTTCACTATAAGGCAGCTTCTGTTTTGCTACTGTCAAATTAAATGTCCAGCCTGGTCAAGGAGGTACACGTGTACAACTCACCATTGCCTAAAAGTAAGCTTGAGTATAATTTCATATTTATCATTTAAATTGTTTGCATGTTTCCGTTATTCTATTTTGAAGAGATAAACATTTATTTACTTTTTTTGTTTGTTTGTTTGTTTTGCATTGAAACATGAGGAGGAAGTTGTCATAGGATGACGTAGAAATCGGTTGGCAATGGTGGCGACAGAGGCATTGGTTCAGCGCATGTTGAGATGAAATCAAAAGGGAAGTTCACATAGAGCTGTTTTATTTAATTAAATGGTGCCTACGTTTGTGAAATCAGTGTTGTATCGACACATCCGATTCACTTGTGATCATGGTGCTAGTATCACTTTAATACTTGTCACTAAAAGTATAGTGTTTTTTTTCATAGCCTTTGATTTATGTTGTGTATATAATTACACTTTCATAACTATTACTCTATTTTCGTTTGTTTGTTTGTAGTTTTCAGCGCTTTTAAAATACAAACTTCCTTCTGTCGATGGACGTGCCTGAAACAGGAAGTCGTTTGGATGGTGACTTTTCTAGGCATAGCGGTATAGCTCCCTGCTCCCATGTCCTCTTACACTATATTTCCTCCAGCTCTGCTAAGAAACCCCTCAATTTAGCACAACATGGTGATGAACAGAAACTGTAATTATCAAACACTTCATGTTTACTGTGATTGGTCGCATCACAGTGTGGAGGCTCTTCTTCATAAATGCAAGGATCCAATAATGCATGGTATAGAAATACTAATCACCACAGAGGAACAACCAAAATATCAGTCTCACTTTAATTAACTAACTGCCCATGTAACAGTGCCAGTCCTTCTAGACGCACAAAAAGAGCTGACGGTTGCACGTTGACGACTACAAAACAAGCAAGAGTTCTGCTGCGGTCAGTCTGAACCGGTAACTGAGCTCTCAGCCGTCTCACTTGTTGCGCCACACCATACTATTTCATCAGTATGCCGCCCCACTGCCTATGTCGACACAGACAGAAGCTGAGGAAATTAAGATAAAATGTAATATCCATAATTCATGCCCCACCCCCCCGACATCACACACACACACACACACACACACACACACTCAAACCCAGTGCCTCGTCCAGCTTGCGCAACATCTTAAAATTGTGTGCACGTGCGTGTGTGACAGAGCAGATAAAGCAAAATTAAATCTCTATCGCTAAGACCTCTTACCTGGCCTGGTATTCTCATTATCATAGCAGATAATTATTGTCTGGCTCCTGATTTACAATCCTGTGCAGCAGAATTAAAGAAGCATGTGACAGGCATGCATTTAAATGAGGAGTAGGAATTTACCATTAGACATCTACCTTCAGCCCCTGGATTCAGTCAACACTGCTCCTAGCTACTAGCCTCATACATTTGATTGTATGAAGAGTTGAAGCTAATTTTAAGCAAAGACATTTTCATGAGCCAAATCTGCAATAGCTACGACTTCCATTGAGCAAAAGGCTAAAGTTATTGCAGGTTGTGGCCTTCAGTCCTACATTGTGAACACAGACTTTTCAAGCATATTTTTGGTTTCCTTTATTTATTTTAGTAATGGTTTAAATAATGGAGGGGACCAGTGGTTTTAGGTGTGAGGAATATTTTCTTCATTCTTTCTATATACTGTATGGGTCCTTTTTTAAAATTTCAGGGTCTCATTTATTGCATCTTTTGCTTCATAATGCGTCTAGATCCCAGAAAGACCAGCTCAGACTCTTTTAGGATTTAGTACAGTGTAATTAGAAAGGTCTATGAAATAATTTCTGTGGAATAATTGACAGGTATGCAAATTGCCTACACTATGTGTTAAAGTGCACCGCCATAACATAAGAGGTTCTGGCTAGTGAAGTGCCTCTATTGGCTTAACTGCTAAGGAATAAAGTGCGGCAGTAACCTGAGTTAGTTTAACTAACTAGTTAGTTTACACCACAGCTACATAACCTTTATTTAGCTTTTCTTTTAAGACATTCTAGCAGATAGTGCATTCTTTCTTGGTGTTGAGATCGGAGCTAAAATAGCCTTTTCCTACATTTCACCTAGCGATGAACTAAAACACATGGTACTGTATTGTATGTATACAAGTGTACATATTGAGAATGAGTACTGCAGAACCTTATAACTGACATTTTTTTAAAAGATGAAGTATATATTTTTAATGAACAAGTAGAAATGACAAACATAAAAAAAGTTGGAATTTGATCTGATATAAACATAGCAGAATAGTTGTGTGCATTTAAACCAAAGGAGACTGGGAGGGTTTAACTTGTTAACTCACTCGGTTTTGTGATAATAGTTCAACAAGGATTAGACTCAGACAGCAGGGTGAGGCTCGACTCGTTTATTTATTTTTAGAATGTCATAAACCGTATTATGTATTATGTCACTACTTTGCTATTGTATTTTTTGGTAATAAAGACTAAAATGACTTTTGTTTTCATCCCTGGCTTTTTGCTGTTGTCTGAAATACATTTTAAGGCTAAGGAGCTGCAGTTGAAATATTTAATCATTAAAACAATGTATTTTACAAAAAATAACAGCTGTTTTAGCAGCTTAGAAATGTTTGACATGTTTTTTTGGTAATATTGCCAGCCCAGTGTATCCAGGGTATAGAATATAATGCACTCACTTCAACCTCCACTTCAAGTGCTACATTTAGGGTTGAGATGAATCAACAAGGGTTTGTTTGTGAAGTTTGGGGGCCTAACCGCTAAATATATAGATTAAGACCTAATACAAAGTGTTTTCAAGCTGTAATATGCGCTGTGTTTGAGTTAAGAAACAAAACCAAGACATTTGAAATGACCAGAAATGTCATGCAAAGCAGCTGGGGAAGGAAGGCGGCTGGTTATATTATTAGTTTCCAAATCAAGAGTTAGACAAACACGTGCATAGCTTTGCAGAAATGCTCTGTGCATAACATCAAGTAACGCATCGTAACAAGTAACTTACAGACAGCAATGTGTTTGAAAGCTGCTTTGTTGAAGTGCATTATTGAAAATGTTTCTACTTATCACAAGTGAGATTTCTGTCTCAACAAGGCCCTGCCGTTGCACTCGAAAACCCTTTAAAGTAATCCCAAGAACATCTTATTGCAAGGTTAACATTTAATTAAATCTCTTGGACATACAAGGGAAAAGAATGCTTTGAAGCAGAACATTTACTGTAACTGCCTTTGTAAAAACTAGGTAGAGGTATGTTGAAGTGTACATTCACCACTGTGTTCGAACAAAGAGCTATCTTTACATTCATGCCATTTTTCATAATTTGTCATCACAAAAACATGAGGCCCAACAGTTCAAGGATATGGCAAACGAGCAGCTAATATTACCTCACACACACTCGCTGTAATCCAGTTTGGCTCTTGCGTGAAACCCTTCCTGCACAAGTGTGGAGAAAAATCATTCCACTCTATTCACTTCTTTACAGGATCAAGTTTGCTACCTAAACCTTTTAAGGACCCAAAGTGAAGATCAAGGCAAAAATGTGTGAAATGAAATGAGCCAGAGAAAAAACTAGAAGACGAGGCAAATAATTGGAGATGTTACAGGATCAGTTCAGGAGACTTAATTAATGCTTAATTCCAATTATTTTTCTATGCTAACTTGGTGTTTTTTAATGGGTCGTTTTCCTGCAGTGTCAGTCAAAGAAATGAAAGAAAGCACCCTTTGACTGGTGCCCACATCAAGGGGCTAAAGGGCTCGAGTCAGAGAGTGTGACCAGTTGGGTTTCTTGTGAAACAATCCCCCTTTAACACCTGTATCCATCCAATTTATCCGTTTGATAATCTGCGCGCCCTTTCATGTTGTCCCGTCTTCTTTCCATCTGAATGCGCTGAGCGCTCTCTCTTGGGCGCTCATCAACGCAGCGCAGCTCGTGTGTGTTTCTGATTGATTGATTTGATCTCTTTGTGTAGTGGTGCAGTTGTGTTCCCCTGGGTGGGCAGAAGTTAGAGAATGAAAGGGATAAATCACAGAGCACAAGGCGAACGCTTCCCTCGACGAGCCACGACACCATATTCTTGTTTGCTAAAATTTATTAGAGTTCTGGATAATTCAGTGCTTGTTTTTAAATAGGTGAAAGGACAAAGGCTGTATATTGTATCAGAATCAACTCTCTGCCTTTAAATGTTAACTTTGAACATGTTTTGGGATATTATTGTTTCCCTCGTTACCATAGTGACTTACCTCTACTGAGTCATTGAACGGCATGTAGTATAGTATGTTAACTGTATCTGCACTGTTGTCATTTCTGCCAGTGCAGTTTTCTTTTCCAATTTCTTGTAAATCACACAACCCACTAAGGCACCACCAGTCCCCCACTGTGGTCAGATAACAACAATAAACTGATAATGTACGGTTGGACAGGACTAGCAGCTCTAAATGACCATTATTATTAAAGTTTGTTGCCTTGTGGCAGCAGATATATTATGCTGTCTATAAGTGTCTACTTTAAGTAATTTGCAGCTTTCTTTGCTTGTAGTGGTTTGAATACATATTCATATCTTTTAAAGTGTTTACTTCATTGTTTGTTAGGTTTCATTTAGGAAGGACATTTTTTTGTTAATGTCCATCCAATAGTGCATAATCACAAAGTGAAGGGGACCCATTGATTTATTAAAAAAATGTTCCGTTGCAGCTGTTTCTTTTTACATTGCCCTGTGGCCTTTCTGCACATGACACTGGTGTTCATGAAATGGCAGAAAGAAGAGTGTGTGGTGAAGAAGTATTCTGTTTCAAACTCGTGCCACTCTCCTGCTGCTTTTCCAACTCTCACTGCCCCCCACTGCTGCTGATTACTTTGATCGGGTGTGTTTAGTCAATCAACAGCTGGATAAACCAACTGACACCTAATCAAGGCGATCAGCAGAGAGAGTTGGGAAACCAGCAGGGGCAGTGGCCCTCGATGACAGAGTTTGACGCCCTGATTCAGTCACTGGCGCATGATTAGCGTGCGTGGCACTGTTGAAAAATTAAAAGCCGCCTATTTACAAAAGTTCCATTCAGCGCTTTTATTTTGAAGGCGGGCTGCGTTGTGTTCCGGTGTCGTCCTGTGGTTGAACCCAGTGCGGCGGCATGAAGCTCAACGATGAATTTTAACAGGAGGGGAGGCAAAAAAAATGAAAGCGCGATAGAGGGAGAGCGAGCGAGCGAGAAAGAGGGAGGTAGACGAGAGCTGTCGGACCATCCTATCAACTGCTGTAGAGGAGGGTGAGGCTTATAGCGCTAAATGTACCGCTGCTCAAGTCGCCGTCATTTCTGATGTCGTCAAGACAGAAAGAGAAGCTCGCGTGCGTATCGGCCGCGCGCCGTTACGCAAAATGCACATTCTGGGACGTAGTAGTAAAATCGGTGCGTTCAAGGAGTAACTTCACATTACGCTCCTCACATTTTGCGTTATTTGTTGTTTTGTCTTATCAGAGACCTGTGCATTCACCACTTGGCGTCGTTATCAGCCGACATAGCGGTTTTGAATGAATGTGTTTTACCGGCGCTGTCGGTATCGGTAGACGGAATCTGACATCAGACGTTATTTACGTTGTTCTGGCAGCAACGTGACCAGGAAATAACGGCGTAGCGGGCCTGTCCACAAAATCCCCATTTTCACTAAATCAAAGCCAGACAGTGAAAGGAAACCAACGGCGGGCAGACTGCAGTGATGCACACAGCGTTTGTGTATTGAGAAAACATACCTGAGTGTGTGTTTGTGAGTCCTCCGGGTTCATCCTGCATAAAGGTTAATCGCGCGCGTGCGTGCGTGCGTGCGTGCGTGCGTGTGTGTGTGTGTTTGCTTTCAGCGTTCCATCATGACAGCCCTGCGTCAGAGGAAGGGCAGCAAAGGGAAGGAGCCCCCTGTCGGCGCAGAGCTCCCGTCCCAGCAGTCCAACTGTTGCACCGAGCCTCTCGGCCACCAGCATCCGGAGTGGATGTTGCACGGTGAGTGCCCGGCAGCCTCTCGCGCACGGTCTTTGGGCCGGAGCGGCGCTGTCTGCCACTGAGTTGTCCCTCAGATCCAGCTCCAGAGTCAGTGGGCCGAAACCCGCACTGACCTCTGACCTGCTGTGGTTGCGGGAAGGCACGTTTAATCGCAGTGACACATTTCCAGGTCTTTGCTTTTTAACCTTTGGTGTCGTTGCATCTTTAGTCCAGTCTTGCTTATTCTACATCCTCGCGTCAGGAACAGTGAACCAAAAATGTTTAACCTTGTTTTTCTGCAACTGACGTATTTAAATGTTGGGGATTTAAATCGATAAACTGTAGATGATATGGTTGATCTGCATATTATTATTACCTACAGTCACACAGCTCCTGAATGGATGCATGTATCATTGCTGTTATTTGGTTTTGAGTGAAACAGATGTAATTTAATGCTTCTGAATGTATGGAGAGACACGAGACAACTGTGTTTGTCCACAGCAGACAGTTTGACGCGTGATAGGAGGGTCGGCAGAGTTGATTATAGAGAACACAGGGTAAAGGTTGGCTGCATTCTATTTACTTTTAAGCCACACTTGACCGTAAAGCTGCCAGTGTTTTTTCCATAGAAGTCCACGATGGATGGTCTAATAGAGCGTTGTTGCACATTGAGTCGAATGTTAAAAATGTTTTTGAGAGGAAAGTCATTTGTTGTAAATGAAATAATTATTGGAACAGCTGTTTTTAGAGCAAAGGCCCGTCCTCAGCATACAGTGCATTAGTGCTGAGTTTTCAAGTTTATCAGTTTAAAAGGTTGAATTTTGTCAGATATTAGGACACATTTCTGGGTGTTAATATGTGGACCTGCTCCAAGCAGACTAATGGCATGTTAATGTTCCTGCAGGTGACTGGTCATGGGGGGCAATAATCTGGACCTCAGTCGGTTGGTCTGTATCTGTTGGTCTTGGCCTGCTGTGCTGCATCTACGTGGCCACACTCCACGAAAACGACCTGTGGTTCTCCAACATCAAGGTAAAAACCTGGTCATTGTTGCCAACTGTAGCTGAAACGTTCATTTTGTGACACTGGAGTTGACCTTTACAATATAACAGTATTCATTTTAGTCAGTTCTCTGCTGGCGCATTGCAGTCAACGAGCTTAAACATTAGAAAGTCCAGCTGTAAGACTTGCTCTCTTATTCTTCCCACTTTCCCCTCATTTTCTTAATGTGCTAAACAGACAAACACCAGCGTCAGAAGCCAGTTGTTCAAAGTATGTGGAGTTCAGTCAGGTCATGATACTGACTGACTGTCATTTTAGACAAGGGAAAATTAAGTTCAGGAAATTGTTTCTCTCAAATAGTTTCTCTCAGCAGCTGGTGACTTTGTTTGGACCTGGTGAAAGCCTTGAGCCAGTACCTTGTAATATGACCACTCACATTATGTTGGAGTTGAATGACCCAACAACTGAACTTTGTAATATGTGTTTTTGCTTTTTGCTTTGATTCTTTGCATATTCAGAAAAAATATTTCAGAAGTTTAGACAGCTTTTTTAACAGTTAAGCTGGTCCATATGAAGGTTTAAGTACATCAGTAGTTCCATTTAAATCACAATTTAGTGTGATGTGTGCACCATTAGGGGATTTTAACTAAAATGTAGACAGTGATTGCAAAAGGAGCTGCTGCAGTGCAGAGGAATGTTACAGAACACACATTTAGTAGAAAAAAAAAATATATATAAGTGTAATGTGACAGACATTATTAATCATGATTTATTTATTGCTTTCATTTACAAAAGTGAATTAAGTGAGTGTAGGTTTCAAAAGGGGATTTTTACTTTCTCCTTTTCCAGAGTGGAGTGAACCAGTGCTGCTGTTTACTGACTTTAGGAGATCTGGGAATGTTTAAAATACACGGGTCCTTTCATGTCTTTTATGAGGCTCCTGTTACTAAGCAGCAGAGGTGGACGTATTGACGGTTTTATGTGGAGGTTATCGGGCTCTGACATGCATGTGTAAGACTCATCAACTACGCCACATTCAGAGATGGAAAATGCCTCCCGTTTTTGAACTTTAAAACGCTCTGAAAATCACTCAGATTTTCTGCTTATCTCAAGAGGAAAAGTAGCAGGAAACATGCCAATCAGACACAACTCCTCATCCAGTCCCCCCCCCCCTTATAATGGTTTGCAGACATGTCACAAACACTTCATCCTGAAATGAGATGATTGTTTTTCCGTGCGCTGTGGAGAACGATTTTCAAGCCCATCAAACGAACCACATGCAGCCCTGCAACGCGCCGAGTGTTCCTTCCATTGTCCATTTTGGGGGCTTCGCCAGGTCTTAGAGCAACAAAACATTGTGCCCTGACAGATATGATGTCATCCTGTCAGTGCTTCACCAACGCTAATATAATGGACTGTCAATAACAGACTTTGAGCTGGTTGACTGGGCCCTGTCAGAGTCATAACTGATTCAAAATGTAAATGAACACTGTTGCTCTGTGCTGTATTGTGGTGGAGTCCTTTGTATTGATAGAGGAGTCACTCAGACTGAAGTATAAGGCATGAAGGTATGATTTCTGTCTTATTTTGTTGGTTTGCACATGATGTCTTGCATGTGCAGAAGGAAAAGGGAAGGAAAGTGATCTGGATTGGCCGGTCCAGGGTACTTTCTGTACCCAGGACTACGAGGTCTCATTCGTGTGCTTTAGCAGCAGTGTTTGGCCCAGGCACACTGGCCCTGGACTCATCAAAGGAAACAGCTGAAACCATAATTCAGGTTTTGTTGTTTACAGTCTACACTTTGCATTGTTGACTATGCAGTAATGTAACATACAAGAGGGAAAAAGTGTGTACGCACACTGGTCCAGATTTAAAAGTGATTTTGATCACAGGTCAGACCTGTCTGTTGGCACCATGCCAGCCAGCTGCTTCATTTGATTCTCATGCAAATGTGAGCAATGCAAGTGTCTTGACCCAAATAGAGGCAATCTGCACAGAATAATTTGTGGGTTTTAGTCACAAGGGGACAAAGCAGCACATCCAGGTAATTGAGTGGTGTGTTTGGACACAGTCTGTGGTCCTGTGCTGGCTTTTCCTTCGTGTGTGTGCGCGTGTGTGTGTGTGTGTGGGAAAGGAAGAAGCAGACAGCTGCTTTCATTCATAATAAATGCTGGTCACTTTACAGGCCCGGTGAACATTTCCTTGAAATGTCCCTACATAACTGCTCCTGGCCGACACATACAGTATTACGTGTGTGTGTGTGTGTGTGTGTCTGTGAAGAGCTTCTGTTAATACTATCGAAGCCTCTGTATAAACATACAGTGTTTCACACACAGTGACACTCAAGCTGCAGTATATTCTAATCCTGTACATCTCTGTCAACCACTCTTCTTAATTTATTCAGATATATCCAACAAATTGTAAACAAATGAGGTAATGTCTTCTAAGAGAAACTGTCTGAAAGTGCTATGATGTAATCCCCATATTTAAATGATGTGAAGCCTCTCTCCTCTCAGTTATGCCTGGCCAATCACTTTGCCTTCTATTGTGGTTGTTAGGAACAGGTATAAACACTTACCCTACTCCCCAGTGTGCTTTGGACACGTTGCATAAGTAACATCTTTTGTTGCCTTCGGGTTTATTCACCAGATGAGGACCAGATGACACAGTCTTGGGGTTCTGAAAGTGTTATCTCGATGGGTAACTAGGGCAAAAATGAACATACATACATATTTAGTTATATTAATGTAGAGGAGAATCTCTAATTTTAAGCCCACATTTGACGTAGTCCAGCAAAAATGCCTTCTGTAGAGAAACGTTAACTCCCTGTGCAGACAGGTGACCTTAACGTGAACCCTCTAGTGCTCCCTCACTATCTTCAGAAGATGTAGTTAAAACATTTCCAGGCTTGTCTCTGTCACACTCAGTCCTGTGATTATTGTCACTGATAATGACTGAAGTCTCTCCAAAATGTGAAAATGGTCATGAGACATGGCTTCAAAGTAATTTTTGAGATTAGGATTTGACAGAAGAGATGTGAGAGTTTTCTTTTGTTCAGGTTCTTTATTATTGTCCCTTTAACTATTCGCACACATGCTGCACAAGTACACCCTGCAATACTTATTATCAGCAGCCCTTCTGACATGCTTTTGCCAGCTGGCTACATCCGACCTCCTGAATTCAGCAGGTGTGAAGTCATGTCCATGTCGGTCCCAGTGTCTGGCAGTTTATTTCGGTCGTGGGCCTCAGGTCTGAAAACCATCAGACAAATGTTTCCCACATTTTCTGAATGATGTTCCAACATGTTCCCTGCGCCGCTCCCCACGCCCACCCATGTTTTTTCCTTGTGTGTTTTTATAGGCACAGGATGACCAGTAGCCACTTATACTTTTCCACTCCCTAATGTTGCTTCAGTTATCTACAACCCATCCTCTAACTTTGCACTGTGGCTCACGTGTTTGTTAGTTTTTCCCTTCGTACTTAGTGGGAGATTTGTGGTGAAAGATAGCTTGTTGTTTTGAACTCTCCTGGATATGAGGGCAGGCAGAGGCTGGTCCGTGTTCAGGCTCTGGAAGACATAAAGCAGACGGAAAGCGGAGCAAGGCCAGCGCCGGATGACTTGTTGAAGTAGCACATCGAAGAGGTTGGAGTTATTCAAAGAGCCACAAAGAAGAAATGGTAACTGAGAGAAACAGAAAAGAGCATCCGCCTTCTGAGAAGCGAACTAGCTTTAAGGGTAATGAGCAATGTGTGAACTTGTTAACTAGGCCTATTTTCTTTGACCTTAATTTAAACTGGGGATTAGCCATCTCATCAGAGTTCTTGGTGGAAAGCCAAGGTTTGTTTTGCTTCGGGCAAACTCAAAAGGAGGATTGGGAAGAAAAGTAGCTGCTTATTTCCTCAGAGAAAGCTTTTGCATATTTCCTTTGGCAAGGCTAGGAACTTGAAACGATTAAAAAGCTAATTTATTTGGACAGGCTTCAAGAAAAGAAAACCACACTGCATTTACATTTATCACTGTAATGGATTTGGATCGCTTCTATAGCGCCATCCAGGAGCAGTCTGTTTATCCACCGCGATTCAGTTCATCAAAGGATCCAAGAACTTATTGATAATCTGCGTTTTGTCAGGCAATGGAGCTTCGTAAGAGAGTAAAGCCGAGTGGGGTGGAACATAATCTGGGTATTTCTCACGATGCTCCGGCTGAAAGGAGATGCAGCGGTTTTGTGATATGGAGGGCATCGAGATGTACTGCCACACATGGAGGGATTCAAGGGGAAGCTTCTCTGCCTGGAGGATCCGGTATTTGCTCCGGTTCAGGCGTTCTTCTCGGTTGTCCTTGGCGACAGAGTGTTTCCATGGCATCGGGACTGTTATTGGCTGTGCTGCTGGGTTTGACTCAGGCCTGGTGCGTTAATGCCATACATGAGAATCTGCTGTGGTTCTCTCAGCTCACGGTAGGAGTTATTACTTGTTGTTTTTGCCCTCATAGCTACTTTGAGTAATAACCTATTGTGTGTATATCGCATGTCTTCTTTATTATTTTTCTATGTCTTCCACGAGTCCCTGCCACATAATAATTGTGATTCAGTTCATTTCAATATAAAGCCTAATTATTCAGGTTTACACACTGTATGTGGTACTCACTTTCCTTTTTTTCTGAACTTTTTTGCATTTTTACCACTAAACACATCACCAAACAGAGTTTGAAATGAAACAGTCATGTTTTTGAATTGCTTAATGCGCATTAGTAACCAGGTAAAGTAATGTGATTCGTGATTTGTGCACCTGGCTTCAGCAACCTGAATAAAGGACCAGGGAATGTTGATAAATAATGAGCATCCATGTTAGTAGTGTGATGCTGTGGGGGGGTGCTTCTTTGCAGCAGGCCTTGGAAGCCTTGTGAAGATGGAGGATATAATTGTGTTGGAAGTTTCGGCTTGGGAGAGAACTTTTGCAGAAGGCGTACAGCCAAAGCTACAAATAGGACAGCTTTATGGTGGCTGTACTGAGAATGTTTTCTCTTTCAAGCACAGCTGTAACGTATTAACAAATGGAATATAACAGATGTGTATTTCAATATTGAGCAGCTGTCAGCAGCAGTAATTGTGCATGGAAAGTTAGAAATCTCCCAAGACATAATCAAAACACAGACACACTTTATTAACCTGTCTCAGTGCTTTTTTTTCTTCTTTTGCTTCCAGGAGGTGGAGCGGGAAATCTCTTTTCGCACAGAGTGTGGACTGTACTACTCGTACTACAAGCAAATGTTAAAGGCTCCAACCATCCAGGAAGGTACAGTACATCAACAGCACTGCAGCTTCAGAAAGAGTTGTTTCCCTTTTACACATGTATGCGTGTATTCCACCTAATTTAATTCAAACTTTACTACAAACTGTAAAAGGTGTAAAATGTGTGCTTGTCTCAAATAAGTTTTGTTGCAGATCTCAGCAGGTTGCTCAAAATATATATAAAATTAACACATGAATAAGTAATATAAATGTATTCCCCATACTGTGAAGTTTAAGATGTTGGTAGTACTGTGATCACTAGTGCTTCTTTTCTTTATAAGATGTCCTAAAAGTTTATGTTCCTTCAATCAATCAATCTAACAAAGTTCAACTCAGAAGTTCTGAAGTATCATAAATTATGAAACATAGTCTTCAGTCATAGAGAATTCAGAGAGAATAATAATTTATAATTTTCTTCCATTCCAACTAGACCAAACAATTCACTAGAGTTTCTTTGGATGCTCTCTCTGGTCTGAAGGAAATGGTATTAGGTAACTAGCTTACTTCCCCACAAAGAAAAGAAAATGATCGAGCTTTAGACTAATTTGTTTTTACACACACACACACACACACACACACACACACACACACACACACACACACACACACACACACACACACACACACACACACACACACACACAAAGGTTACATAAAACTTGAGATGCAAAATGTTAATGCATGTTAATTTTACCTATTAACACTAATGGAGGATAAAATGTGAAGGATGACATGATGGGATAAAGTAAAAGGAGCTGAAAAAAATAAGAGGGTTGATGAGGTGGGTAAAATAAGAAAAGGAGGGGGACACCAGGAGGGAGGAAAGACAGTTAATCTAGAGAAAAGAAGCTGCAGTATGATGCAGCGACAGGAAGAGAAAGACAGAGAAGAAGTAAAGCAATGAATGAATGAATGAATGAATAAATGTGGGCCATGTGGGGGTGATAATATGTACTTTGTTTATGGAAAACAGTGCTGCGCTTCATGGTCTTACATGGATCTGACACATCCCAGCCTGTAGCCCAAATCTGCTCTCGGTTGCTAGT